>NW_006921822.1:1539182-1564143 GCF_000298275.1 Orycteropus afer afer
CTGTAGTGATACTGCCTCGGAAACCCAAAGAGGGGTCGCTATGAGTCGGGGCCGACTCGACGGCACATAACAACAATAACAACAACATCATCATGTGTGTTAATGGTCAGTTGTTGGCTATTGTTGCTTCTCTGTCCAAAGAGCTCCCTTTAGCATCTCTTGTAAGGTTGGTCTGTTTTTAACAAATTCCCTTAATTTTTGCTTATCTGGAAATGTCCTAATTTCACCATCATGTTTGGGGGACAGTTTTGCTGGGTACATAATTCTTGGTTGGAAATTTTTCTCTTTCAAAAGTGTTTTATATATACATCCCATTGTCTTCTCGCCTGCATGGTTTCTGCTGAGAAATCCAAGCTTAGTCTTATTGGTTGCCCCTTGTAGGTAACTTTTTGTTTTTCCCACGCTGCTCTCGTGATTCATTCTTTGTCTTTGGTTTTGGTGAGTTTGATGATGATATGTCTTGGTGATTTTCTTTTGGTGTCTATCCTGTTTGGGGTTCGTTGAACTTCCTTAATGGATATATTTTCATCTTTCATCATACCAGGAAAATTCTCTTCCAACAAATCTTCAACAGTTTTCTCTGTGGTTTTATTTGTGTCTTCCTGTTCTAGAATTCCGATTACACGTAGTTATTCCTTTTGATGAACCTTAGCCTTCCTTCATTTTGTCTTGATCCTTTTTCTGATTGATCCCTTTCCAAAGAAGTGTTCAGCTATTTGCCTTCAAACTCACCAATTCTGTCTTCCATTGATTCAATTCTGCTCTTTTGCCCATTCAATGTCTTATTTATTTCTGAAAATTTAGTATTAATCTTCTAGATTTCTGTCTGTAGATTTTGTAGCATTTCTAATTTTTCATTTATTTTGTCATTTTGTTCTTGTATTGTCTTTTGAAATTGTTCTAGGGTCTTGTCTGTGTTTTCCTTGATCTGCCTCTCAATTCGTTGAAGATACCTAAATATAATTCTTTTGAATTCCTTACCCAGGAGTTCCAATGTTGCATCTTCCTCAGGGATATGTTTTAAGTCTGTATCCTGGTGCCTTGTTTCTCCTGCTTTATCTTGCTCCTTTGTGTGGACTGTGATGCTCTGTTGTCTCCAAGGCATTATGATATTGTTGTGTTTATATTTAATTGGTGATTGTATGTTTGAGTGACTTGCCCACAATTTTTGTTCTCTTTGTTTTGTTTGTATGTTATCTACGCAAACAGGGTAGTGTGCTGTGCTCCTCTGTTCACCAGCTGACAGCACTTACACACTCCCCACCTGTCTCCCTTCCTGTTGTGAACCTCTTATATGTCCCTGCTCACCTTGTCAAACAGAGCCTATTCCTAGGTCCTGTTTTCATTTAGGTTTTTCCACTAGTTGTTGCCTAATCCACTTCTGCATAGTTCCTTTCAAAGCTCAGGGCTCCAGGATTATCTTCTGTATCTCTGTCAATTGATTTTTCTTTTCTTTGTTGAAGAGGGTCATTTGTCTGCCTATTCCTCCATCTTACCGGAAGTCTTTATTTGATTCTTTTTTATATCTTCCATGTCTTTACTTAACTTTTTGAACATATGGGATATAATTTGTCTGCAAATTCTAACATCTATGTCAGCTCTGCACTAGTTTCCTTTGATCGATTTATCTTTTATTGTAGGTAATATTTTCCTCCTTTTTTGTATGCCTGGTATATTTTGGGTGTTATATATTATAGATTTTACTTTACTGGGTGGAGGGTTTTTTGTATCTTATATTGTTGAGCTTTGTTCTAGGGTGCAGTTAAGCTACTTGGAAACTGATTGATCCTTTAGGCTTTGCCTTGTTAGGCAGGACCAGTGCTGATTAATTCATTCTAGGGCTAATTATTCTCCACTACTGAGAAAAGACCCTTAGGTACACTCTACATAATGCCTCATGAATATAGCAGTTTTTTAGTTGGACTGATAGAAGTAGGTATTATTCCCGGTTCTTTGTAAGTATGAGTTACTCCTAATCTTTTCTAGTGGTTCTCTCCTCAGCCTGAAGTAGTATGCTCACACACATGCATAAATGCATTGATCTTACTGAGCAGAATACTTGACAGATACCTGCTGAAGATCTACAGAGTTCTTTCTCCATGCAGCATTCTCCTCTCTAGCACTTTGTTCTGTAAACCGTAGCCACCTTGGTCTTTCTAGAGACTCTGTACTATCTCCTAAAACCTCTAAAAGGATTCCCCTTCCTTGTTTTGTGTCCTGGAAACTCAAGGTGGTAAACTTGGGTGATAGTGGGCTTCACCTTGTTTGTTTCACATCTCTCAGGGATCAATGCCTTCCTTGTTTGATGTCCATTATCTTCAAAACCATTTTTCATGTGTTTTGTCTGTGTTTTGGTTCTTTTAGGTGGAAGTTCAATTCAGTCTGAGTTACTTCATCTTAACTGGAAGTAAAAGTCCTCTTCACTAATATTAAGTAGTAATGTTTCAGAATTATTGTATAGTACTTTATAAGATATGTCAGTATTATTTTTCCTATTTTCAGATGACGAGAAAAAGTAGTACCCAGCAAAGTTAAGCATAAGTATAGTAACTGTTCAGAGGGTTAAAACTATCCCTTTAAAATTCTAGGCTAGTTGTTATTAGGTGCCATCGAGCAGTTTCCAACTCAAATCGACCTTGTATACAGCATAATGAAACACTGCCTGGTGTGGCACCATCCTCACAGTCTTTGTTATGCTTGAGCCCATGTTAATCCATCCTGTTTAGGGTATTCCTATTTCTCCTTCACCCTTTACTTTACCAAGCCTGATATTCTTATTCAGGGACTGGACCCTCCTGACAACATGACCCAAGAACAAGAGGCAAAGTCTCACTATCCTCAGTTCTGAGGAGCATTCTCACTATATTTCATCCAAGACAGATTTTTGTTCTTTTGACAGCCCGTGGTATATTGAGTATTCTTCATCAACACCATAATTCAAATGCATCTGTTCTTCTTTGATCTTCCTTACACATTGCCCAGTCTTTTACTTGCATACGAGGTGATTGAAAATACCATGGCTTGGGTCAGGCATGCCCTAATCTTCAAAGAGACATCTTTGCTCTTTAACACTTTAAAGAGTCTTTTAAAGCAGAAACAATGCAATATTTTGTTTGATTTTTTGACTACTGCTTCTATGAACATTGATTGTACATCCAAATAAAATGAAATCCTTGACAGCTTCAATCTTTTCTCCATTTATCATGATGTAATTTATTAGTCCTGTTTGAGGATTTTTGTTTTCTTTATGTTGAAGCATTATCCATACTGAACGCTTTGATCTTTATCAGTAAGTACTTCAAGTCCTTTTCACTTTCAGCAGCAAAATTGTGTCATCACAGTTGTTAATGAGTCTTCTTCCAATCCTGATGCCACTTCTTCATATGGTCCAGCTTCTCGGATTACTTGCTCAGCATACAGATTGGACAAGTATGATGAAAGGATACAACCCTGACAACACCCCTTCCTAATTTTAACCATGCAGTATCCCATTGTTCTGTTCAAATGACTGCCTTTTGGTTTACATACAGGTTCCTTGTGAGCACAAGTGTTCTAGAATTCCCATTCTTTGCAATGTTATGCATAATTTGTTATGATCCACATAACTGAATGTCTTTGCATAGTCAGCAAAACTCAGTTAAACATCTTTCTGGTACTCTTTGCCTTCAGCCAAGACCCATCTGACATCAGCAGTGATACTCATTTGTGGTAGTTGAGGTTATATGTCAACTTAGCTGGGGCTGGTTTTGAACAGCTAGGTAACTGGTTGTAGTTACTCCCCATGATGAGACTGATAATCAACTCAATGGTAGAATCTACTGCTGCCTTAGAGATGTGGTCTGCTTCTAGTATGTAAGAAGCAGCTTTAAGGAAAGTATCTTGCTTTTTGGCACACCTGGATCCTACACTTGGCCAAGTCTTCATCTCAGTGGCTTGCCATGTTGTCTACAGATCTTGGAACTGTTAATAGACTTGAACTAGTGGCCTGCCATGTTCCTTAATAATCTTGGGACTGTGCCATATTAGTTGTTGACTTCAGGGTCATCAACCTAGCAGCCAGGAGCTGCCTGAGTTAAGAGAAGCCACCAGCTTCATTGGGCCGGAAGCAAGAGGCAGAGCTGAAGCCCAAAGTTGAGGGGCCTTCATCCGGCCCCGAGAGTTGGCACTTTGAACCCAAGACTTCTAGCCTTCTAAACTGTAAGAAAGTAGATCTCTGTTCACACCACCCACTTGTGGTAAGTCTGTTAGAGTGGCACTAGCAAACCCAAAAACCCTTCTTCCACATCCTCTCTGAATCTGAATTTCTGGCAGTTCCTTTCAATGTACTACTATAACCATTTTTTAATTATTTTCAGCAAAATTTTATTTGCTTGTGATACTTATTATATAGTTTAATAATTCCCACATTCTGTTGGATCACCTTTCTTTGGAATGGGCACAAATCTGGATCTCTTCCACTCAGTTGGCCAGATACCTACCTTCCAAATTTCTTGACACAGACAAGTAAGCATGTCCAGTATTGCATGTGTTTGCTGAAACATCTCAGTGGGTGTTCCATCAATTCCTGGAGCCTTGTTTTTCTCCAATGCCTTCAGTGCAGCTTGGACTTCTTCCTTCATTACCATCCATTGTTGATCATATGCTACCTCCTGAAATGGTTGAACACTGAATCTTTTTTGTACAGTGACTCTTTATATTCTTTCTATCTTCTTTTGATGCTTCCTGCATCCTTCAATATTTTGCCCATTGAGCTTTGTTCAGTATTACAACTCAAGGGTAGAATCTTTTCAGCTTAAGAAATGCCACCATGTTCTTTCTTTTGGTTTTCTAATACCAGGTCTTTGCACATTTCATTATAATACTTTACTTTGTCTTCTTGAGCCACTCTTTGAAATCTTTTGTTCAGCTCTTTTATTCACCATTTCTTCCATTTGCTTTAGCTACTCTCCATTCAAGAGCAAGTTTCAGAGTCTTTTCTGGCATCCATTTTGGTCTTTTTCTTTTTAATGACTTTTTGCTTTCTTCACATATGATGTCCTTGATAATAGCCCACAACTCATTTGGTCTGCAGTCACTGATGTTCAACGCATCAAATCTGTTCTTGAGGTTGTCTCTAAATTCAGGTGGGATATAATCAAGGTCGTATTTGGATCTCTTGGACATGTTGTAAGTTTCTCCAGCTTCTCCTTAAACTTATATATGAGCAATTGATGGTCTGTTCCACAGTCAGTTCCTGGTCTTGTTCTCATGATACTGAGCCTCTCCATGGCCTCTTTCCACAGATACAGTCAATTTGATTCCTGTGTATTCTATATGGTGAGGTCCACAGGTATGGTCTTTGTTTATATTGTTGACAAAAGGTATTTTCAATGAATAAATGGTTAATCTTGCAAAATTCTGTTCCAAAGTCTCTGGCATCATTTCTGTCATCAAGGCTGTATTTTCCAGCTACCAATGCTGCTTCTTTGTTTCCAACTTTTGCATTCCAATTACCAATAATTATCAGTGCATCTTCTTTGCATATTGGATAAATTTCTGACTGCAGAAGTTGGTAAAAGTCTTTGGTTTCTTCATGTTCTGGTTACCTAGTGCCATTCTGACAGGAATACACCACAAATGGGATGGCCTTAATAATCAGGAGTTTATTCTTTCAACCTTGGGGTCCAGCTCTGCCTCCTGCTCCTGGCCCACTGGAGCTAGAGGTGTTTCTTTACTCAGCCAGCCACTGGCTGCTGAAGCTGAGAAGATTCAAGGTTGACAAGTGAAAAGGCAGAATCCCGATGTTACCAAACCACACAGCAGGCCATTAACTTAAGTCCATTTTAAGTCCCAAGGTCAGCAGAGCATAGCAGGCTGCTGAGCAATGACATGGCTACATGCAGGGTCCAAGCATGCCATAGGCTAGAGACCATTCCTAAGGCTTCTCCTTATATTTAGGAAGCAGACCACATCCCTAGGGCAGCTACTCAGCTGCTCCCAGTAGATTCCACCATGGAGTTGATTGCCAGTTTCATCATGGGGAATACTACATCCAGCTGCCCAGTCACTCAACCAGGCCCAGCCAAGTTGACATACAAACTGAACTACCACACTTCATACTTGGCTTTACTGGTGGATGGATGAATTTGAATAACTGTTGTATTAATTGGTCTTAATATATGAGTATGGATGTTGCCCTACCACTGACAGTATTGTACTTCAAGATAGATCTTGAAATGTTCTTTTTAATTCTGAATGTGATGCCTATCTTCTTTAATTTGTTATTTCCGACATAGTAGATATTATTGTTCAATTCAGAATGGCCAATACCAGTCCATTTCAGCTCTTGAATTCCTAGGATATCAATCTTTATGCATTCTTTGTTTTTTTTCTTAAATTTCCAATTGTTCTAAATGCATACTTCATATATTCCATTTTTCTGTTATTTTATTTATTTATTTTTGACTCCTCTCCATAACTCCAAATCAATGTGTTGTGGACTCAAAGGGATCTTGAAAAATAAGCTAACTCATGTTTTTGATAGAAAAAGACTGCATACCAAATGTTTAGGAAATGCTTAATTGGGAGTACATTGAATAATGGAGCTCAGAGCTAGGGAGGGAAGAACATGAGGAAAAGTGGCCCAGGGGAGAGGATGTGCATATCTGGGACCAGGGTACTTCCAAAGGTGAAAATGTCACCAGTATAGAATTCCAAGGACATGTTCCACTCCTGGCTCTTCTTTCATTCTCTCTCTCTCTCTCTCTCTCTTTTTTTTTTTTTAATTCTTAATTAGTTTATTTTGTTATTATTATATATAATACATATTATTCTATTATGCATTGTAATTGACTGTTGTTCTTTTTTGTTTTTGTTTTTGTTGTTGTTTTGTCTTTTCTTCACCCAAGTTAATATGTGTCTACTCTCTAGTTAGTAGTTTACTCTCCCTTCCCCACCTACCCTTGGTAACCATCAAAAGAATATTTCATCTTTTGTGAAACCCTTCTCTTGACTTTTTACTATAGTAGTCTCATACAATAGTTTTCCTGTTGTGATTGACTAACTTCACTCAGCATGATGGCCTCTAAATTAATCCATGTTATGAGATGTTTCACAGATTCATCATTGTTCTTAATGTTGCTTAGTATTCCATAGTGTATGTGTACCTTAGTTTGTTGATGCAGTCCTCTGTTAATGGGCATTTAGGTTGTATCTGTCTTTTTGCTAATGTGAATAGTGCTAGGATGAACATGTTGTTGTTGTTGTTATGTGCTGTCAAGGCGAGCCCAACTTATAGTGACCCTTCCTTGGGTTGCCGAGGCAGTATCACTACAGAAGTAGATTGCCCCATCTTCCTTCCGAGGAGTGACTGATGGGTTTGAACCGCCAGCCTTCCGGTTAGCATCAAGTGCCTTAGACACTGTGCTACCTGTGCATATTTATCTGTTTGTGTTCTGGCTCTTATTTCTCTAGGATATATACCTAGTAGTGAGATTGCTGGATCATAATGGCATTTCTGTTTCCAGTTTTTTAAGACAGTGCCATACCATTTTCCATAGTAGTGTACATTTTACAGTCCCACCAGCAGTGTATAAGGGGTCCAGTGTCTCCACCACTCTTGCCAGCATTTGTTTTCTGTCTTATTGAATTTTGCTATTGGTGTTGGGATGAGATGATATCTAATTGTTGTTTTGATTTGCATCTCTCTAATAGTTAATGATCGCAAGCATTTCTTCAAGTGTTTGTTAGCTGCCTGAATTTGTTCTTTGGTGAAGTGTGTGTTCATGTACTCTGTTTTAATAGGATTATTTGTCTTTTTGTTGTTAAATTGTTAAAGTTTTCTATAAATTTTAGACATTAGCCCCTTGTCTGATATGTTGTTGCCAATCTTTTTCCCCCAGTTTGTGGGTTCTCTTTATACTCTTCTGAATGAAGTATTTTGGTGGGCCTAAGTGTCTCATTTTTAGGAGGTCCCAGTCATCTATTTTGTCTTCTGGTATTTGTGTATTTTGAGTTATATTTGATAGTGTATTTAAGCCTTGAATTAGTGCCCCTAAGTTTGTCCCTATTTTTCTATGATGGTCCTTACGGTTTTAAGTTTTATGTCAGATCTTTGATCCAACTTGAGTTCATTTTTGTATATGCTGTGAGATACAGGTTCTGTGTCATTTTTCTGCAAATGGGTATCTAGTTTTCTAGCACCATTTATTAAGGAAACTCTTTTCCCCATTTAATGAGTTCTGGCCCTTTGTCAAAGATCAGCTGTCCATATGTACATGGATTTACTTCTGGATTCTCAATTCTGTTCCATTATTCTATATGTCTATCACTGTACCAGTGCCAGACGGTTGTAACTACTGTGGCTATATAGTATAGTATAGTATAGTAGGTTTTGAGATCAGAGTGTGTGAGGCCTCCTACTTTATTCTTCTTTAGTAGTGCCTTGTTTATCTGGGGATCCCTTTCCTTTCCATATAAAGTTGATGATTCATTTTCCCATCTCTTTAAAGGGAGATGATGGAATCTGGATCAGCATTTCATTATCTGTAGATTGCTTTGGTTAGTGTTGACATTTTCATGATGTTAGGGCTTCCTATCCATGAGAATGGTATAGTCTTCCATTTATGTAGGTCTCTTTTGGTTTTATAGTTTTTTTTCACGTTCTGATTATTAATGGATGTTTACAGCTGTTTCTTCTCATTTTGAGTTGTGCCACATCAGCAAATGAAGATCCCAAAAGCTTTACTCCATCCATATCGTTAAGGTCAACTCTACTTTGAGAAGGCAGCTCTTCCACAGTTGTATTTTGAGTACCTTCCAACCTGAGGGGCTCATCTTCTGGCACTATATCAAAGTTCTACTGCTATTTATAAGGTTTTCAGTGGCCAGTTTTTTCAGAAGTAGACTTCCACATCTGTCTTAGTCTAAAGCTCCACTGAAACCTGTCCACCATAGGTGACTCTGCTGGTATTTTGAATACCAGTGCTTAGTTTCCAGCATTACAGCAGTGCAGCTTCTTTGAATCCTCTGAAGCATTATGCATTATATTTGTTAAGCTAAGACTTTTTCGGAGTGCAAACAAACTGTAATACCAATCAAAAGACCTGGTTCTGTGTTCCTTTCCTGTCATCTTTTATGAAGTAATAAATTCCTCAAAATAAAGTAACTCAATTAAAAATTCAGCAGTCTAAATCTATGTGGTAGGTAAACTTTCAACTACTTAGGCTGCTAAAGCTCTAGAGACAGTGTCATGATGTTCATAGCAGATAACTACTCCCAGATGAGAAATGTTTCTCTTCAATTAATGTTTCTCCTTATGTATGCCAGGTCTTAGAAAAAGGCAAAAGACCCTGGGCAGTCTAAATACTGCTTGTACCCCTATTGTCTTCCTATGTTCTTCAGATCTCTAAATATTACCAGTAATTAACCTAAAGATCTTCTCCAAGCATAATAAATGAAGAAACAGTTGAGGCCTAGATTAACTTTCATCTAACCACTTGTCTACATAGTTTAATAACTTGGTCTTTATGTTTTTAGGAACATAGCTACAGTGTAATGGACAGTCCAAAGAAACTTAAACATAAATTAGATCACGTAATCAGCGAGCTAGAGGATGCCAAGGAAACTCTGCGGAATGTTTTAGACCGAGAAAAACAATTCCAAAAATCATTGAGGAAGACAATCAGAGAATTGAAGGATGAATGTCTCATCAGCCAAGAAACAGCAAATAGACTGGAAGCTTTCTGTTGGGAGTGTTGTCAGGAGAGCATAGAGCAAGATTATATCTCATGAAACATTTTCTTGTTCTACCTAAAGAGAAACTGGAACAACTTTTTAAGAAATAATCCTCATTTATCGTCACTAAATAATATCTGTCATTTAAGTGCTTCTTTGAATCCTCTGGAGCATTTCATATTATAGTTGTTAAGCTAAGACTTTCAGAGTGCAGGAATTTTTGCTAGTTATCATGTTGTTGTGTGACTTGTGACAATTATGTTTTTATAGACCTAAAATAGTGCCATGTCACTATTGTAAGATATTAAAAGCTCAACAAAACTCCACGGAAATGAATCAAATAAGCCCACATTACGCTGTGATAATAGGAGCACTTCTTAGGCAACATCAGATTTTTTACTTCAAAAGAAGATCATATGTACTTTATGCAAGTACATTGAATTTTGCCTGGAATGCATTTTTCTATAAAGTAGAGTTCATTTATAACCCATTGCCCATCTTGGATCTTGGCCAAGTTAGTTATCAGTAATACTATAGGATCTCTTTACAGGGCATCCCATAGTACTGCCCTGAAAATAACATAAGGAAAAGACCTGTTAGCTGTTAAAGTTTTCTAGAAGCAATCTAAGAAGTTGTCTTCATCAGATCTGCTTTTCATTCTTCCTCACTAGGAGCACTTTGATTTGCTTTAAAACAAAATGTCTTTAAAAATAAAGTGTCAGAACTCTGATTTTTAAATGGTTAATTGTTCTGACACTATTCTGAACATTTTGTTTCATGACTATTATCATAAAAGTATATCTTCAGTACCTGAATACTAGTGGTAACTGAGTACTTTCAGTGCTGCTTTGTATTTTACAGAAAGTTGGTATTGGTAACATTAATATATATATATTAGAAATTAATGATTGTGGCTCTTGCAGTTGAAATAGAAAGAGTTTAGAATATCTCCTCTAACTAGGAGAAGAGATTATTGTCCAAAGGCTTTTATGTAGAGAAATAGGTAAGTAAAACAGCACCTTTTGTAAGGAACACTTAAGTTCCTTACAAAATATATGAAAGACTTTCTCTTAGCTATTTTCTGATGGATCCATGTGTCAGCTTTTCTCCTAATTTCTTACTAAAAGCAATGGAAATAAAGAGTCATAAATACTATGGATTAGAATGAAAATTATTAGCCCAAAGCCACATTCTAGTTTGAAGCACATGTATATATACAAACCTCATTCAGAAGTCCATGCTATAGTCATTGGAATTTAAATATTAATTGTTTCAGTAGATTAACTAGAAATGAATTGCATTTTGTGCTGATTCTTTCATTGTAATTTAGTTGTTTTATATGAATATCAGTAAGGTTGTGGTCCCTTGCATTTTATATATTTATATGTGTGTGTGTATGTATATACATACCTATATATATATTTAAGAATTTTCTGTTTTATTGAATGTTACTTTTTTATGTAGGATCCCAAGCCATCCCTCTGTGTGGACTTTAACCCACACTTAAAAGGTCTCAGCATCATGATAAGAGGGAATCACTGAAGTCATACCTTCTTACTATCTTTGGGAAAAAAAAAAAAACAGTAGCTACCCGTTATTTCTTTCAGTTATTTAATTTTGAATTCATAATGCTGTGTGGAAAGTTTAGGTATGATCTTAGATTTTTATGATGGATACTTTTTGCTTCTCTCTGTTTGTGAAGGTAACAGTTAAAATAAGCCAATTAATGGATAAAAGTAAGAGAATAGATCCAAACACAACATGTCCAAAATTTAGCTTTCTAATGGCTGCTTCTCAGAAGGAAGGTTGGGCAATCTACTTCTGTAGCGATACTGCCTCAGAAACCCAGGGAGGGGTCGCTATGAGTCAGGTCCGACTCGGTGGCATATAACAACAACAACAATGGCTGCTTAAAATAAATCAAGCCCTTCTGAAATTTCCAAGAGTAAAGTCCCAGATTCTGCCACTATGTTTGCTGCAGTCACTATTACTAGTAATGTTCATGGTGAACTTGGCCCTTGTCTTCTTTTTCATTCAGCCTAGTATTACCGATAGATAGTTAACTGTCTGCAAAATATTGGTATCAGCAAGGACCTGGAGCAATTCATTTGGTCTTTATTCTCATGGAGAAATGGTTATCAATAGAAAGCTTATATAAAAAATAGAGCCTTCCCCACCTGCTGCCTCAAACAAATACCTAAACATAGTATACACCTCAGTCCTCTGTTCCAAGAGATTCTAAACTGGCCTGGAGCAGAACTGTCCAGTGGAGATAGAGCAAGATCAAATTATCCCCCATCTAAAGGCTTCTAAGATACTCAAGGCTGACCTATAGGTTTCACTTTCCTTTAAAGGTTAGAGTGGGCTCTGGCTCATGGAATAAACCAAAACACCAGTTCAACCTCAGCATCAAATCAGGTACAAATGATGTGACATGGCCGTTTTCTCTGTATAAATGAACTTCTTTGGTTGCTAAAGATACTTATACACTAGTCTTTAATTTACAAAAAGGATTAAATGTATTAAATATATACTTAGTTTTAAGAACAAGATAAAATTATTACAGAAATAATGGAATGGTGAAGAATCCATTATATATTCGCAAAAATAAAATATTTTCTTCAGTAATGTGATGAATGCAAACTATTCCTGATCCTGTTTTGTAATAGAGATAGAAAAGCATGTACCCACTGCTCTTTGCATCCTTTAGGTCTGTAAATGGGGGACCTTAGCCACCCATGTTGAAAATTCTTAAGCTGAGATAATGTGCAAAAAAAAAAATGTTAACATAAAAGACTTGAAATGACTCTCCTTAGAAAGGCCTGCTTGTAAAGTTGACTATTGGCTGATATCTGGGAACTTAGGTTTCAGCAGGGTCTCTCCAGTCCCTAACTGATAAGAGTAGCTCACTGTGCCTAAACTGATTGTTCAGACATGATGGTTTATGCTAATTACTGTGTGGTGGTTAAGTTTATGTGTCAACTTGGCTGGGCCTGGTTGAGTGGCTGGGCAGCTCAATGTAGTTATTCCCCATGGTGAGATTGGTAATTAACTACGTGGTGGAATCTATTGGAGCAGCTGAGTGGCTGCTTTAGGTATGTGATCTGCTTCCCGTATATAAGAAACAGCTTTGGGAATAATCCCTAGCTTATGGCACACTTGAACCCTGCACATAGCCATGTCGTTGTTCAGCAGCCTGCCATGCTCTGCCGACCTTGGGACTTTCACTGAATTTGAATTAATGGCCTGCTATATGGTTTGGTAACATTAGGACTGTGCCTTTTTACTTGTCAACCTTGGGCTTGTCAGCCTCAGCAGCCAACTACTGAGTGAAGAAAAGCCTCCAGCTTCAGTGGGCTGGGAGCAGGAGGAAGAGCTGAAGCCCAAGGTTGAGGGGCTTTCACCCAGCCCCTAGAGCTTGGCACTTTGAACTCAGACTTAACCCTCCAAACTGTAAGAGAATAAACTCCTGATTGATAAGGCCATTCCATTTGTGGTATATTCTTGCAAAGCAGCACTAGGTAAGCAGAACATAACTCTTTTCCTTCTAGGGGTCTGGCATTTGGGCACATGCTACACAAAAGGTCCTAACATGACCAGCCTTCAATAAAACCTTGGGCACTGGACCTCTGATAAGCTTCCCTGGTAGACCACATAGTATGAATTGTCACAATTTGATGGTAAAGGAATTAAGTTTTTCTGATTGTTTGTCTATACTGGAAGAGGGAACTCTGGTGGTGTAGTGCCTAAGGCATTTGACTGCTAACCAGAAGGCTGGCAGTTCAAACCCACCAGCCACTCCTTGGAAGGAAGAATGGGCAATCTACTTCCGTAGAGATCCCACCTTGGAAACACAAGGAGGGGCCTCTATGGGTCAGAAATGACTTAATGGCAGTGAGTTTGGTTGGTGTATATACTGGAAGAGGATTCTCAGAAGCTTGTGCCTGGTTTCCTCCACACTTTTCCTCATGTGCCTTTTTCCTTTGCTGATTCTGCTTTTATTATGTTTCCTTTCTCTGTAATAAATCTTAGCTACAAATAAAACTGTGTGTTGAGTCCTACTGGGCAATCTACTTCTGTAGAGATACTGCCTCGGAAACTCAAGGCGGGGTCGCTGTAAGTCAAGACTGACTCGACGACAGTGAGTTTAGTTTTTGTGTTGTTTTTTTTTTTTTAATGATTTCTTTTTTAGCAAATCATCAAACCTGAGGGTAGTCTTGGGGTCCAACAGCACAAAGGGCCTTCCAGAATTGTCCTAAGTTGGAGCAAAGACCTTCATACCTGCATCAATCTGTCAGGAGAGGGCATGCTCTTGGCAAGACAGCTCACTTCAGATGAGGCAATTTCTGAAGAGGGCTGATAGCTCAAGATGGTCTGCTGGCAGCACTCCCAACAACTGACAGAGAAAAGGGGGTTCTAGATGGTGTATCAGAGTGTATGTTGTATCCTTGAATTCTCCCTAGCTCTCACTCCTCTCCATTCTGTTTAACCTATAGCTACTTTGTACATTCTTATTCAAATTAGTGATATGTAAACCACCTCAGAAGTAAAACTGCTGTAGTAGGTTCCCCTAATTATGAAAAGATAACTTTCTTAACGATAGTTACACTGTGTTTTTTATAGTGTGTTTTGGAGGCTTATAGTTTGTGATATTTTTGTGCTGTTTGCATTTGATTCAGTGTAGTCTGGGTAAGGAAACTATCAAACAATATCATTAATATCACATGCAAGTAAAATTTTGCTTAAGTTAATACAAAAATTGTTACAGCAGCATATTGAAAGAGAACTTCCAGAAATGCAAGCTGGATTCAGAAGAAGACGTGGGATGAGGGATATCATTGCTGATGTCAGATGGATTTTGGATGACAGCAAAGAATACCAGAAAGATGTTTACTTGTGTTTTATTGACTATGCAAAAACATTTGATTGTGTGGATCGTAACAAATTGTGGATAACATTGAGAAGAATGGGAATCCCAGAACACTTAAGTGTGTTCATGAGGAACCTGTACATAGTACAGGAGACTGTCGTTTGAACAGAACAAGAGGATACTGCATGGTTTAACATCAGGAAAGGAGTGTGTCAGGGTTGTATCTTCTCACATACTTATTTAATCTGTATCCTGAGCAAATAATCCGAGAACCTGGACTATATGAAAAAGAGCACAGCATCAGGATTGGAGGAAGACTCATTAACAACCTGTGATATGCAGACAACACAACTTTGCTTGTTGAAAGTGAGGATGACTTGAAGCACTTACTGATGAAGATTAAAGACTACAGCCTGCAGTATGGATTACATCTCAACATAAACAAAAATCCTCACAACTGAACCAATAAGCAGCATCATGATAAATGGAAAAAGATTGATGTTGTCAAAGATTTCATATCACTTGTTTCCACAATCAACAGGCAGGCAAACAGCTTAGGGCTGCTTTATTTATTTATTTGAAGGCTGGGCCCCAGGTAGGCAGGAGCACAGTGGTTAGGAACAACTAAGGGAGATGAACTTGTCTGTCTATTTGTTGCCCTGTGGTAGCTTGTGTGTTACTGTGAGGCTGAAGGCTATGCCACTGGTGTTGCAAAATGCCAGCAGGATTACCCATTGTAGATAGGTTTCTGCGGAATTTCTAGACTAAGACAGACTCAGAAGTAGGAAGAGGCCATCCACTTCTTAAACAATTGGCCAGTGAAAACCTTATGAATAGCAATGAAACACTGATATATTACTGGGAACTTTATGGATACCCTTAAAGCACTGTCTGATACAGTGCCAGATGATGAGCCCAGCAGGTCGAAAGGCACTCAAAATATGACTGGGGAAGAGCTGACTCTTCAGAGTAGAGACGACATTAACGATATGGATGGAGTAAAGCTTTCAAGACATCCATAGGCTGATGTGGCATGACTCAAGATGAGTAGAAACAGATACAAACATCTATTAATGATCAGAACATGAAATGTACAAAGTATTAATCTAGTAAAATTGGAAGTTGTCAAAAATGAAATGGAATGCACAAAAGATCGATATCCTAGGCATTAGTGAGCTGAAATGGACTGGATATGGCCATTTTGAGTCAGACAATTATATGATCTACTATGCTGGGATTGACAAATTGAAGAGGAATGGTGTGGAATTCATCATCACAAAAACTGTTTCAAGATCTGTCCTGAAGTGCAATGCTGTCAGTGATAGGATAATATCCATATGCCTACAAGGAAGACCAGTTAATACTACTATTATTCAAATCTATGCACTAATCACCAAAGCCAAAAATGAGGAATTGAAGATTTCTACCAACTTCTGCAATCTGAAATTGACCAAACATGCAATAAAGATGTGTTGATTATCACGGGTGATTGGAATACCAAAGTTGGAAACAAAGAAGAGTAACTGGTAGTTGTGAAATATGGCCTTGGTGATAGAAATAACACTAGAGATTGCATGATAGAATTTTGCAAGAGCAACAACTTATTCATTGCAAATACCTTTTTTCAACAACATAAATGACACATGGACATTGCCAGATGGAATACACAGGAATCAGATTGAGTACATCTGTGGCAAGAGGTGATGGAGAAGTTCAATATCTTCAGCCAAAACAAGTCCAGGAGCTGACTGTGAAACAGACCATCAACTGCTCATGTGCAAGTTCAAGTTTAAGTGCAGACAATTAAGTCCATGAGAGCCAAAATATGACCTTGATAATATCCCTCCTGAGTTTAGATTCCATCTAAAGAATAGATTTGATGCATTGAACACCAATGACCAAAAACCAGAGGAATTGTGGAATGACATTAAGAACATCATCCATGAAGAAAGCAGGGGTCATTCAAAAGACAAGACAAGAAAGGAAGAAAAGACCAAAATGGTTGTCAGAAGAGACTCTCTAACTTGTCTTTGAGTGGCGAGTAGCAAAAGCACATGGAAGAAACAAAAAGATAAAAGAGCTGAAGTAGATTTTAAAGAGCAGATTGAGAAGACAAAGTCAATTGTTATAATGAAATGTGCGAAGATCTGGAGTCAGAAAACCAAAAGGGAAGAACATGCTCAGCACTTCTCAAGCTGAAAGAGCTGAAGAAAAAATTCAAATCTTGAGTTGCAATATTGAGAGATTCTATGGGCAAAATATTGACTGATGCAGAAAACATCAAAAGAAGATGGAAGGAATACACAGAGCCACTGTACCAAAAAGAATTGGTCAATGTTTGTCCATTTCAGGAGGTGGCATATGATCAAGAACCAGTGGTTGAAGAAAGAAGCTGAAGCTGCATTGAAGGAATTGGTGGAGAACAAGCCTCCAGGAACTGACAGAATACCCACTGAGATGTTTCAACAAACAGATACTGTGCTGGAAGCACTCATTTACAGAGTGATTTGGAAGACAGCTACCTGGCCAACTGACTGGAAGAGATCCATATTTGTACCCATTCCAAAGAAGGGGAATGTGGAAATTATCAAACAATATTATTAATGTCACATGCAAGTAAAATCTTACTGAAGATAATTCAAGAACGGTTGCAGCAGTATAGTGATAGAGAACTTCCAGAAATGCAAGCTGAATTCAGAAGAGGACATGGAACAAGGGATATCATTGCTGATGTCAGATGGATCTTACCTGAAAACAAAGAATACCAGAAAGATGTTCATTTGTGTTTTATTGACTTACAAAAGCATTCAATTGTGTGGATCATAACAAATTATGGATAACATTGAGAGGAATGGGAATTCCAGAACATTTGATTGTATTCATGAGGAACCTGTACATAGATCAGGAGGCTGCCATTCGAACAGAACGAGGGGATACTACATGGAATCAAGAAGGGAGTGTATCAGGGTTGTATCCTTTCACCATACTTATTCAATTTGTATGCTGAGCAAATTATCCAAGAAACTGGATTATGTGAAGAAGAATGTGGCATCAAGATTAGAGGAAGACTCATTAACAACCTGTGATATGCAGATGACACAACTTTGCTTGCTGAAAGTGAGGATGACTTGAGGCACTTACTGATGAAGATTAAAGACTACAGTCTGCAGTATGGATTACACCTCAATATAAAGAAAACAAAAATCGTCACAACTGGGCCAATAAACAGCTTTGCAATGCATGGAGAAAAGATTGAAGTTGTCAAGGACTTCATATTACTTGGTTCTACAATCAACACCAATGGAAGCAGCAGTCAGGACATTTGACGAGGTATGGCACTGGGCAAGTCGGCTGCAAAGGACCTCTTTCAAGTGCTGAGGAGCAAACATGTCTCCTTGAGGACTAAGATGACAAAAGCCGTGATATTTTCAGTCACCTCATATGCATGTGAGAGCTGGACAATGAATAAGGAAGACCGAAGAAGAGTTGATGCTTGTGAGTTGTGGTGTTGGCGAAGAATACTGAAGAATATGAAAGAACCGTGGACTGCTAAAAGAACTAACAGATCTGTCCCAGAGGAACTGCAGCCGAAATGTTCCTTGGAAGCAAGAATGGCCAGACTTCATCTTACCTATTTTGGTCATGTCAGAAGGAACCATTCCCTGGAGAAGGATGTCATGCTTGGTAAGGTGGAGGGTCGACGAAAGAGGGGAGTACCTTCAATAAGATGGATTGACATGGTGGCTGTGAAGTACAGCAAGGAGCAAGGATCATGGAGCTGGCGCAGGACTGAGCAGTGTTTTGTTCTGCTGTGCATAGGGTCGCTATGAGTCGGAAACAACTCAACAGCACCTAACAATAACAACAAAGAGGCCCACATCCTAATCTTTGAAACCTGTGAGTCTGTTAATTTAGACAGTGAAAGGGATGAGGAGATTATTCTGGTTTATTCAAGTGGGCCAGGGTAAGAGTTTTTATAAATGGAAGCAAGAAAGTGAGAGAGAAAGAAATGTGACGTTAGCAAAGGTTGGAGTGATTCAGGGCCATGAGAATGGGAATGGGAGAAGCCTCTAGAAGTTGGAATAGGCAAGGAAATAAATTCTCCTCTAGAGTCTCCAGAAGGAACACAGCCCTGCTGACCAATTTTAGACTTCTGACCTCCAAAACAACTGTAAGACTATAAATTTGTATTATTTTAAGCCACTGAGTTTGTGATCATTTGTTAAGAACCTAATACCGAAGCAAACGTAATATCAGAGAACCAAGCCAGGAACCTGGGATCAAGGGCAAAGCTAGTGAGGGAGTCTAAAACAAAGTCTGGTTCTGGCTTGATTTAATGATCCAGTTAGGGCATGGTGCATGAGTAGATTGTCCCAATTTAGGGTAAGGATGAAAATAGATCATAGGACACTCATAAAATGTTTTCATATTCCTCAAAAGAGTGATTTGGGGCATGCCTAAATAGTGCCCTAAAGCGGGAAATTATGAATATGACTCAGACTTCTGTGGGATACAGAGATTCTCAGAAACAGATAATTGCTGTGAACTAAACTAGGAAGCTCTGCATTTCACCAACTCAGTATTGGGAAAGGAAGAAAGCAGCATATGGATGTGGTTGGAAAGGGCCAGGGAAGACTGGCTTGTGCCTACATGGTCCTTTTCTCCAACTTGGCAAACCTGTTTCTAGAGGACCTGATTCTTTGCCTGAAGGAAGAAATACTTTCCTGGGAAGACCAGAGGTATAATTGCTTCCTCCATTGCATTAACTGGGAGTACTTGGTAATACAGTAGTCTAGTGAGAGTGGAGTCAGGTGCTAACACTTTGGTACAAGCCTGGGGGAAGCCCATTAACCACCTTCTCCATTGTTCTCATGGTCTATTTCCACATTACTTCCTCAAATTTCATTTCACCATGATTACAACTGCCATAGCTCCCTTTAGGAAAATGTGCTCAGGAGAAACAACCATTCTGCCTTTTCCTACGTTCCTCATCTTCCCCCGCAACGTTGCTTCTGATCATAAAATTGTGCCTGATGAAAAGCAAGAACTGGCAGAAACGGAAATAAAGGAAGAAAATGTTGGATCAGGACCAGGAAACCCAGGAGTAGAAGACAGATACAATCTCAGAACCACTTGAAGGTTGATAGTGAGCACTAGTAATAGCAGTTTAGGAGAAAATGCTGAGAATACAGCACATTCACAGCTCCACGCATATTGTTTGTGTGCCAGGAACTGTATGCCAGTGAATGTGCTAGGCACTAAAGAAACAACTAAGGAAAGACCCAGTTCCTATTCTCAAGGAGGTTATACATTAGTAAGAAATCCCAAAAGCCATAATCCAAGGGATACCAAGGAGTGCCACATACATCTCAGGAAAATGGGTTCTTAAATTCTACCTAACTCCTCACTGTACGCTATTTTACTGGCCAACACGCATGTTAACGTTTAAGTGTTTGAGTCTCTTTCAGGTTTATTCATTTGATATTTATATTTAATATTTATCTTCTCAGGCACATAGGGAAGTTTATAGAATAATACATTTTCAGTGTAGTAACCCACTTGAGTGTCCTGCTTTTGAAATTGCATACACTATTATGAAGGATACTAAGATGAAGGCTTTCAGAACCTACAAAGACACATGAGCATATAACGCAACTACAGAGAAGTAGGCAGTGTGTCAGGGACTGTGGCAATCAAAGAAGGTGCTAAGACCATGATTCTAATGGAACCTCAGAGTTCCAAAATGGAACATTAATGTGTCAGTGTGGGCACCTGAAGGTTCTTTCCCAGGACCTGGATTCTGTTAACACCTCTCTCAGATGTGAGAATAGAAGACCAAACCATCTGGGAGAGAATCAGATCTGGGTTAAAATTCCACGCCTGCTACTTTATTACATATGAGACCTTGGTAAAGTTACTGAAGTTCTCTGAGCATTTAAAAAGTAGAGACAATAATACTTCCCTCATCTACTTGTGGCGAGAAATTTAATTGTGTGTAAAACATAGACCATACAATAAGCCTTCCATACATCCTTTTTCTTTATTATCCCATCCTAGAAGGATAAAGGTAAAGGATATAAGAATAGAAAAATGAGAGGAAAACAGGGAGGAAATGCCTTTGGTGGGGAATGATAATGCCAGGTGGAGGATTTGTGCTTTAGATAAACTCCCCTTTTATGGTACCTTAAAAGCAGCCAAGGCAGATTGTCCTACTAAAAGAGGAAATTAAATTTGATCACCTGCTCCTCTCCAGCCTCCCACCATTTAATCTGTCTTTCATGAAAGTCTCATCCATTCATCCATTCATTCATTCATTCATTCAACTTTTTTACAAAGCACCCTAGACAGGACTCAAAAGGTGGATCAGTGTCCACCAAGTTAAGATGCCTGCACTGAAATATAAATCAACTACTACTGTTCATCACTAAGCACACTGCTCAGTTCAGTCAACATTTTTTCATAGTAAGATTTTCTTGAATGAAACAGTATGTTGATTTACATTTGAGGAAAGGGTCCTTATCTCATTCTGGACCAGTAAAAAAGAGTTCACAGACAAGCTACTTTGAGTAGTACAGTCTTAGAATATCAAGTCACTTACTGAATAGACAGTCTTTGAACTAAGCTCCATGGTTTGTGGTCAGTTGTCAGCAGAGGAGTTCCCAGCAGATTTGCGTTAGATAATAAACTTTCCAAATGCTTGCAGTAAACTCATGTTGCTGAAATATAGCATCACCTCTGACTCAGCAGATGTGGGCTTCATGCTTTTTAAAACATAAGTGTTTGATTAAATAAAGATGTGAGCTGTACAGGGCCGTGCAGGATGCTAACCACAAATAGTCGTGATGAGTACTTTGTGGAGAAAGGCATTCAGCTACAGGCTTGCCAGGAAAATGTATTCAACATACAATTTAAATAAAAATACAAAGTGCTGTTATTTAAAAAAAAAAAAAGTAGATTTTATAATGGTATAAAAATGTAGCTGGGGCTACACAACTGATGGAAATTACCTCTGAAATTCTGAAGATTTTTTAAATTTTTGCTGAACATTCTCACCATGATATCTGTAGATGGTTCTTAAGAGTATAGCCATCACCATTATCTAGCCATATTTTGTTGAAAAGATGGTAAATGGCTTTAATCGGCAATAAAAGGTGGCTATCCAAAGGAGCAAACTCACTGAGGCCTCATAGAGATGAGTGAATTTTAGAATGAAGTGCTAATATATAAATTAAAAACTAATAACAAGCACAGCAAGTTATTCTTAAATGGATCTTATGAAGAAAAGATTGTGCGTATGCCTAAAGAGGGCTCTCCGAGGGTTGTTATGAGAACAGAAAATTGGAAGCAATCCAAATGGCCGTCAAGTGGTGAAGGGATAAATAAAACTACAGTGTGAGTATATAGTGAAATAACAAGCAAACGGAAATTAATCTATGCTTACTGATGTGGGAGGAAAAGACATTTTTCAATAATTTATTTTGGTTTTTGTTATTGAGAATATACACAGCAGAATACCCAGTTCAACAATTTCTGCGCATACAATTCAGTGACATTGATTACATTCTTAAAGTTGTGCAACTATTCTTATTGGCTTTTTCCTGAGTTGTTCATCCCCCATTAACATAAACATGAGTTTAACGTAAACCCTAGGTTTAACATAAATCCTAAATTTCCTATCTAATCTTTCAAGTTACTGTTGTCAATTTGCTCCCATGTAGCTAGTTCTTAAAACAGCACAGTGCTCAAGGCAGACATTCTTTACTAGTTAAGCTAAACTATTGTTTGGTTTTAAGAAGACTTCAGGGGACTTTCATATTTAAAGATTATCTCAGGGCAATACTTTCAGTCCAGCCTCCATGGCTCCAGAAAGTCTAGATTCTATGAGAATTTGAAATTCTGTTCTGCATTTTCTCCCTTTTGATCAGGAAAGATTCTTCTACAGAATCTTTGATTAAAAACAGCTGGTAATGGTAGCCTGGTACCATCCAGTTCTGGTCTCATGGCAAAGGTTGCAGTTGTTCATAGAGTCAATCAGCCACACATTCCATTTCTTCCTCCTATTCCTGACTTTCCTTCTTCCTCTCACAAGCTTTTAAGACCTTCTGGTGGCGTGGTGCCTAAGGCATTTGACTGCTAACCAGAAAACTGGTGGTTCAAACCCACCAGCCACTCCTCGGAAAGAAGACCGGGCAATCTACTTTCATAGAGATACCACCTCAGAAATCCAAGGAGGGGTCACTATCAGTTGGAACTGACTCGATGGCAGTGAGTTTGGATTGTTTTTTTCAGGCACTATACAACAAACTAGGAGACAGAAAGAATCACTAAACATGATATTAGGCCCATTAACTGGGATGTCTCATGAAACCATGACCTAAGCCTCCAAACCAAGAAACCAAATTGCATGAGGTATTTGCTGTACATAAGCAGCCTAAGTAGCTGCTCTTTGTTGTTGTTGTTATAAATTTATCTATCACACAACTTTTGCCAATTCAACTTTTTATAAGTGTACAACTTAATGACAAAAAAAAAAGCAAAACGTTAATGACAGCAATATATTAATCAGCTTTGCAACCCTACCCTTAATCAATGCTATTTTTCCATCACTGTAAACCAAAACTCAGTGCTTTATGACCAATAACCTTCACTTTCCCCCTCCCTCCTGTTCTACCCCTGGTAACAACTAATAAACTTGGGTCTCTATACATTTGTCTATTCTTGTAGAAAAGACATTAATTGAAAAATAAAAAGAAACTTGAAAAATAACAAAGTATTATTCTACTTATATAAAAGTTGTTTTTTTTTTAACCTACCTTCAAAACTATTTCTAAGGGCACATTATACATATATAAATGCATAGGAAAAGGTATGGAAGGATATAGGCCAAACTGTTCAAAGTGGTTAATTGTGAAGAGGGGAATATATACTTATGAGAGAGAGAGAGAAGGAGGAGGAAAGGACAGGCGAGGAAGGGAGGGACAGGAAAGGAGAGGAAGAAGGAGGAGGGTGGGGGAGAGGAAGAGATAAGTGGGAGGAGAAAGAAAGGAAGGAAGAAAAGAAGGGAAGGCAGTAAGGAGGGAGGGAAGGAAGAGCAAGTGAGTGCTGGGAGAGAGGGAGGGAGAGAAAATAAGAACAGCATTCTACAAATTTAAATCAAAATCTCATCTCTGAGAAAGTAGGGAACTATGTTACCATTACCTTTATCATCTCCCTGGGACATTGACTAAAATTGCATCCAAGTCCTGAATTACCACCATTTCCGGTAATACCTGGATATTTCGAATTAATCTCTCAAATCAGTCAGCTTAACTAAAAAAACCACTGTCTGGAGAGGTGTGGTTACAAGATTTTAGTCAGTTTGCCTGTGACTGGTAACTTAACAGAACTCTAAAAATAACTGCCTCCATCCTCTGTTTAAAACCCAAAAAAGAAATCCACTGCCGTTGAGTCCTCTCCAACTCATAGTGGCCCTTTAGGGCAGAGTACAAGTGCCCCATAGGGTTTCCAAGGCAGAAGCAGACTGCCTCATCTTTCTCCTGCAGAGCAGCTGGTGGGTTCAAATCACCGGGTTAGCAGCCCACTGTTATAACCACAGTGCCACTAGAGCTCCTTATCCTCTGTTTAGAACCTTCACATACAACTTTCCAACTGACTCAATTCCTCAGAAAGCTAAGAACTAAATGAACATCAAAGTACTAATATGTGAAAAATGTTGCATGCTCTCATAGGGCTTTTCACAAATTTCATTTTGTTGGTGCCACTGAGTTGGTTCCAACTCATAGTGACCCTATCTATGTACAACAGAATGAAACACTGCCCAGTCCTGCACCATCATAATCCTTGCTGTGTTTGAGACCATCGTCACAGCAGCTATAGCAGGCCATCTCATTGCAGTTCTTCTCTTTTGCTGGCCCTCTACCAAGCATATTTTTCTCCATGGCCTGGTCCTTCTGACAACATGACCAAAGTATGTGAGACTAAGTCTGGCCGTTCCCTCTTCTAAGGAGCATTCTCACTGCTTCTTCCAAGACAGATTTACTCATTCTTCTGGTAGTCCATGGTATTTTCAGTATTCTTCACCAACACCAACAATTTTCATAAGTCCTCATAATTTTGCCTTTGTTTTGTTTTGGACAGCTATTTTAAAGATGAAATGCTTTTCCAGGGCAAAAAAAATAATTATTATTTTTCAGTAATAATGATAACTAATATTTACAATGTGCCAATCTCTATTCAAAATGCTTAAATATTTTTTTTAAAAATTTTATTGTGATTTACCCCAAATCCATTAAGTGGGGAAGAGAATGTTTGTTTAATAAATGGTGCTGGCAAAACTGGAGATCCATTTGCAGAAAAATGAAACAAGATCTGTACCTC
>NW_006921822.1:1569178-1572849 GCF_000298275.1 Orycteropus afer afer
GTTCCCCCACGACAGGGCTCCCCCAATCCAAGTCAGGGATAACGCCACCCAAAATCACTCACGAAAGACGTCTCTTGATGCAAAAGCAGGAGGAGTTTATTCGAAGTTCCAGCGCGCTGGGGCTCGACTCATATCCCATGCGGGGGCAGAGGAGTGGAGCCTGCTTGCAAGCTCTTAAGATCCCAGTTGCTACTCGCCAAAGTAAGATGTGGAGCAATGTTTTTGTGTAGTATGTTATGCCAAGAAGCTCTGGTAGCATAGTGCCTAAGGCACTTGACTGCTAACCAGAAGGCTGGCACTTCAAACCCACCAGCCACTCCTTGGAAGGAAAGTTGAACAATCTACTTCTGTAGTGATACCGCCTCGGAAACCCAAGGAGGGGACCTGACTATGAGTCAGGTCCAACTCGACGGCACATAACACCAACAACATGTTATGCCAATTGAGCTTGATGTCCCCTGAAACCATGGTCCCAAGCCCACAGGTCCAACTACACACTCCCTCAGGGTAGTTGCCTATGGCCAAGAAATAACTACAGTCTTGTCCGTTGTCAGCTCTACTGTACACCTGGAAATTCTTACAGAACATACAAATACACTTATAGAAACATTGTCTGCCAACCCTATACATGGTCATGGTCACACTCTCCTCTGCATAGACATACCTAATCATTCAGCTGTCCGCCCATCTATCCACCCTGAAATCAATGTTTGCCTTCACTGACAACACAGTACTGTATGTGCAAAAGCGTTCATCTTTGTTGTCTGTACCTGCCATGTACCTCTCTATGTTTTCCTCTTCCTCAATGCCGCCATGTTGATCACTCACATTCAGTACATTGCCCTTCCCTTCGCCCAAATCAATACTTGTCTCTACCTGTCTAGCAGTGTTTCCTCCCCTCCCATCCCATCCCTGGTAACCAAGAAAGAAAATTTCTTTCTATATAAACCTTCTCTTGACTTGTTACAATAATGGACTAATAATACAATATTTGTCCTTCTATGATTGACTTATTTCACTCAGCATAATGTCCTCCAAGTTCATCCACATTATGTGATGTTTTGCAGATCATACGTTATTCTTTAGGGTTACATAGTATTCCATTGTGTTTATGTACCATAGTTTGGTTATCCACAAAATGCTTAAATATTTTTTAATTCATTTAAACTCACAACATCCCTATGTTATTAGTAGATGAGGTTGCACCTAAATATTATTATTTACTTTTTACAGATAAGGAAATTAAATGGAGAGAAGTTAGGTAACGTTCCTAAGTTCTCTCAACAGGTATAATGATAAATATTATTATACAAAGAGCCATGTTGTTGTCAACTCTGATGTACAAGACCAGCCTAAAGAGTTAGTGCAACTGAATACTGAGTTACTGGTGAATGATCACAACACCTGAAGGACAAATTTCAACCATTCCATTCAGAAGCTCCAATTGGGATGTTTAGATGCTACAGAATAAAAAATATGAACTCATTCTGTGTCTGAAGCTGGGAAAAGCCCATATTACTCATGACCACAACCTGGATCTGCTGATGCTACCGCCAAGCACAAATGGAGGGTGGTGGAGCTGAGCACTCTGGGTGAAGTCACCTTACCACACACACAGGCAAGACATTCCAGTATCTGTGGGCTTCACCTGCACAGGAGTCTGTCTAGTCACCTGGTTTCTTTTAGCTCTCAAAAATGCATGAAATGATGAAAGATTCATCCTAATATCTGCTAATGCTTTACCCAGTCACAGAAACTGACACAGTTTTCTACTCCATGTCTACATCTGTAGTCTATAATAAAATATGAAAGTATAAAAGCTAATGGTTCTTCTTTCCCCTTAGCAAACAACTCTAGGTTAAAATAGAATCTTTATTCTTTATGTGATTTACTACTATAAGCTCTGTTGGTAACATCTCAGAATTGTTTCAGTAAACTACATGTAATGCCCTGTATACTGACTTCAGGCTTAGCTGGATCCAGGGGTTCAAATGCTGTTATCAGAATCAGGTATCTCTCCATTCTGCCTTTTCAGGCAGGCTCTCTTTTCATGTAGATATATCTCCTCACCACTTCAATTAAAAAAGGCAAACTATAAGCTTCCTTTCCAGTCACTCATGCCAAAGTTCTAGGACAAATTTTGACTGGGCCTGATTTATCCCTGTGGGGGCTTGAGTCAATTGCCCTTCCTTGAGCCATCATTGAGGCCATAGGAAAACTCTGCTATGATTGACAGGCATAGATCACAGCCCAATCCTGTTGGAATTGACAGTGGGTAAGCGATGGTTCCTAAGGGATAATTTCAGATCCAGGAAATCAGAACTGGCATGGATGCTGGGCTAGGCATAGAAAAACAATGGCAAAAGAGCAGAGAGCAGAGGGTGGTCTCTGAGAGCTGTAAAGGTGGGGACAAAGCTTCAGAGTGAAGGTTTTTGTTACTAAATCTTTTCATGTACCTCTGTCCACCAGCAAAAGGGGGAACAGAGTAGGAGTATTTGATCATTGCTATGTCACAGTAGACAAAGCTACCTCTAAATGCATACTTTGGTTTACTGGGAAATATACAGAATTGTTTGATTCATCATATTTGGCCCACACATTCCATTCCTGGACTGATGACAGAATCGTTTGCCAACTCTTTGTGAACCACATTTATTCTCATTCATTCATTCATATACTGATACATTCACATTCCACAAGAATCCACTGAGTGTCTGCTATGTGTGAAAGACTGTGGATTCACCTTTGAAGGTGAATCTTCTAAGCAGTGTCCCACCCACTTTTTCCCTGTGAACAGTTATTTTTCCGACTAACCCTAAGGTATGTTCATGGTGATCTTGACATTTCTGAGAGAGTAGAACACAAATTTCCACAGGGTAATTTTAAAAACTTTTTATAATGGAAAGTTCCAAACATTCACACAAGTAGAGAATATAATAAATTCAATACACCCATCACCCAGTTTCAACAGTTGTCAACCCATGAACAATCTTCGTGCCATCTAAGACTGACTCACTCCCCACTCTTAATTATTCTGAAGCAAATCCCAGACAGCATATAGTCTGTAAAACTTACAGTATGTATGTCTAAAATGCAAGGGTTTTTTTTCTTTTTACAGAAAAACACATACTATTTTCACATCTAAAATTTTAACAAATTAGTGAATGAATGAAAAGTTTGATATATTTATACAATGAAATATTATTCATAATTTTTTTGAAAAATGAGCTACAAATTCATGAAAAAAAACCATGAGGAATCTTAAATGCATATTCCTAAGTGAAAAAAGTGAGTCTGGAAAAGTTACATACTGTATAAATCCAACTATATGACACTCTGGAAAAGGCAAAGCTACAGAGACAGTAAAAAGGTAAATTGTTGCTTAGGGTGATGTGGCTGGTTTGTTGTTGTTGTTAGGTACCGTTGAGTCATTTCCCATGCACAGCAGAATGAAACACTGCCTGATCCGGCGCCAGCTCCATGATCCCTGCTATACTTGACCCCATCATCACAGCCACCATGTCAATCCAACTCGTTGAAGGCCTCCCCCTCTTTTGTCGACCCTCCACCCTACCAAACATGACATCCTTCTCCAGAGAATGGTCCCTTCTGACAACATGACCAAAATAGGTGAGACGAAGTCTGGCCATTGTCACTTCCAAGGAGCATTC
>NW_006921822.1:1574474-1578157 GCF_000298275.1 Orycteropus afer afer
GTACCTCAGTTCCACACCAGTGCCAGATGTTGATAATAGGAGAAACTGTATGCAGAGTTGTTGTTGCTGCTGCTGTTAGTTGCTGGGTTAGTCAATGAGAGTCTTCCACATTGTCGCTGACCCTCTGCTTTCCCAAACATGGTGTCCTGTCCAGGGACTGATCCCTCCTGATAACTTGTACAAAGTACATGAGACAAAGTCTCACCATCCTTGTTTCTAAGGAGCTTTCTGGCTGTCCTTTTTCTTTTTTTCTTTCTTTTTTTTTTTTTTTAGCTTTAACAAATTTATTTTCTCACAGTTTAGGAGGCTAGAAGTCTGAATTCAGGGTGCCAGCTTTCGGGGAAGACTTTCTCTCTGTTGGCTCTGGAGGAAGGTCCTTGTCCCTTCTGAACATCAGCTCCCAGGCAGTCTTCATGTTGGCTGTCCTTTTTCTGAGACAGATTTATTCAGTATTCTTCACTAACACCATAATTCAAATGCATCACTTCTTCTTCAGTCTTCCTTATTCTTTGTCTAGGTTTCCCCTGCATGTGAGGCAATTTAAAATACAATACCATGGCTCAGGTCTGGTGCACCTTAGTCTTCAAAGCTGATTTCTTAATTTTTTTATCACTTGAAAGAGATAGTTTGTAGCAGATCTGCCCAATGCAATTCGTTGTTTGATTTATTGACTGCTACTTCCATGGGCATTAACTCCGGATGCAAATAAAATGAAATTCTTGGCAACTTCAATCTTTTCTCTGATTATCATGATGTTTTCATTGGTCCAGTTGTGAGGATTTTTGTTTTTTTTAAGTTGAGGCATAATCCATACTGAAGACTGTAGTCTTTGATCTTCATCATTAACTGCTTCAAGGCCTCTTCACTTACAGTAAGTAAGGTTGTGTCATCTGCATATTGCAGGTTGTTAATTAGCCTTCCTCCAATCCTGGTGCCACAGAATAAGAGACAGTATTTTGGGAACTCTCTATACTTTCTGCTAATTATTTCAATAATCCTAAAACTACTCTAAAAAATAAAGTCTATTAGTTTTAAAAAATTAACAATAATACTTGACAATCATCAAATATCCAGTTAGTCTTCACGTCTCTCCAATTGTCATATATATACTACATTTTGTTTACCTGAAAAAAAAAAAGAAAACAATTTTTTTTATTAGTTTGTTTCAAATAAACAAAATGTAGGATCCAAATAAAATCCAAATAATGCAATTGATAGATATGTGTCTTAAGTCTCTATTAATCCAGAGGTTCCACCTCCACCTCTTTTTATTTATTTGTTTATTTGCCTTGGGGGAGAAAAACACTTTTTTTTTAAACAAACAGTTTTCTTCCAAAGTACATGGGTGAATTTTAAGAATACTTTCACACACTCCCACTAGAATGGCTAAGATTAAAAAAAAATGTTGGTGAGTATGTTAGACTGGGTTCACTAGAGAAACAAAACCAGTAAAGCTTATAGAGACAGAGAGAGAGAAAGAGAGAGAGAAATTTATCTTAAGAAAATGGCTCACAGACTTTTAGAAGCTGGCAAGTTCTTGGATCAAACGTCAAGCTGGAGGCTTTTCCCGACTCTTGCAGCTGCAGGGGCTGAGAAGCTCAAGGTTGGCAGGCAGTGTACTGGCTGTTGACTCCAACAAATGACGAATCCAAGATCTCCAGGCCGAATGGAGGATTGTTCGCTCACGGACAGTTGTAGGCAGCACAATAGAATCCCAATCAACAGAAGAATGTTTCTTTTCCTAGGATGTCCATAGATATACTGGAAGCAGACTACACCCCTAGGTTCCCTTTCAACAGATTGTCTGCTCAAAACATGATCATCTGATCCCATAATGGGAATAACCACATTACAACAGCTTAAACCACACAGAATTGTGGTCCATCCAAGTTGACACAAAGCTCCAACTATCACAGTCCACCCCTTGTTAACTTGGCATTTGTACACATCTTCTTAACCATATATAATCTCTAAATAAGGACAATTATAAAGTTATATTTGTACCTAACAAGATACGCTAACACACGTACAACCAAAATGCATTAACCTTATTTACATTTCACAGCTCATAACAGAAGGAAACAAAAATATTTGACACACATATACAATGAAGAAATATAACAATCACAGTCCTCGTTTCTGCAGCTTGTCACGTGGTCATAGCTGATATTCAGAACTACCTTCTTCCACCACCCATTCTGTATTTCCCTTCTCCTCAGCAAGCACCTCAGCTGGTCATGGTTCTTTGTCTGGTGTGGTGACCGAAACCTTCATTCCTGAGGGTCTGGGCCATTAGCAGTCATATCAGAATTGGGTTGCTGTAATTTTCCATTGACTTTAATCACAGGGCATGGTAATATTAAGAGACATCCTACAGAATCTCCTGTACTCCAGACATATTCTTCCTTACCTCCATTATGTAAAGCCAATCCAATTTCTCCTTGGTAATCAGGATCTATCACACCAGATACTACAGTAATGCCCTTCTTTGTCTGTTGATCCAGAGGCATGAGGAAGCCAAAATGGCCGGGTGACATTCTTAATTTCCAGTTCAATGCAATCAGTATTGTGTCTCCAGGTGGGAATGTTCCTCCCTTTGGGACTAAGATCTCCAGACCCACAGAACACAGGATAGAAGGGACAGGAAGTAAAAATTTTTTGAGTGGGTCACTATGGGTAATAGTGGTACCACTCTTGTTTCCACCCCTTGGTTCCTGGACCCATGAATCCTGGCTATAGGAGAAACAGAACCATATATTGGACTCTGGTTTAGAGCATATACAGCCTCTTGGAGAACATTGACCCAACCCTTCAAGATATTGCCACCTAGCTAGTGCTGTAATTGTGTTTTTAGGAGGCCATTCCATCGTTCTATAAAGCTAGCTGCTTCAGGATGATGGGGAACATGGTAAGACCACTTAATTCCATGAGCATAAACTCATTGCTGCACTTCATTTGCTGTGAAGTCAGTCTCTTGATCTGAAGCAATGCTGTGTGGGATACCATGACGGTGGATAAGGCATTCTGCAAGTCCATGGATGGCAGTTTAGGCAGAAGCATTGCATGCAGGGAAAGTGAATCCATATCCAGAATAAGTGTCTATTCAAGTAAGAACAAAATGCTGTCCTTTCCATGATGGAAGTGGTCCAATGTAATCAACCTGCCACCAGGTTGCTGGCTGATCACCCCAAGGAATGGTTCCATATAGCGAACTCTGTTGGTCTCTGCTGCTGACAGATTGAGCACTCAGCAGTGGCAGTAGCCAAATCAGCCTTGGTAAGTGGGAGTCCATGTTGCTGAGCCCATGCATAACCTCCATCCCTGCCACCATGGCCACTTTGTTCATGAGCCCATTGAGCAATGGCAGGAGTAGCTGGGGAAAAGGATGGCTGGTTTCCACTGAACATGTCATCCTATCTACCTGATTGTTAAAGTCCTCCTCTGCCAAGGTCACATTTTGGTGGGCATTCACATGAGACACAAATACCTTTACTCCTTTGGCCCATTCAGAGAAATCTATTCACATATCTCTTCCCCATACATCCTTATCATCAATCTGCCAATCATGCTCCTTCCAAGTTCCAGACCATCCAGCTAGGCCATTAGCCACAGCCCATAAATCCATATATAATCGCACATCTGGCCATTTCTTTTTCCATGCAAAGTGAACAGCCATATGCATG
>NW_006921822.1:1580130-1584590 GCF_000298275.1 Orycteropus afer afer
CCTTTGGGGAAGACTAGGGGAAAGATTGACATTATAGATTTTTGGCAATGTAGTGGGATCCTTCCTCAAAGGGACCTGGCCTCCCCTTCATTCAAGGGGTTGTGGGTCTGTAAACTGACTCAAATCTGGGAATTGATTGAGAGGTCATGAGTCTGTATTCTGGTGATTCAATCTAGGTTGCTGTTCACGTGACCTAGAATTCTGTCTATACAAATCAAGTAATTATTTAGTAGGCTTACCATGTATTTCACTACTAGGAACACCATGAGCAAGTAGACAATTACCATAATTCCACACGTGTCAGACTATTCTGATTACTGTTCTGACTCTTCTGTCCATTATGGTAACCAGGCCCACCTTGCTTTTGTCAATTAACTGCTGCCACTTGGCCCCTACTACCACGGGGTCCAATCAGTCCCATCATAGTTAAGTGTCTTAGTTCAGTTAGGGAAGTTCCCACTGTCAAATCAGGTTTACATAAAATAGCAATCACAGCAGTCTTCAAGGATGCTGGAGCTCCCTTCACAAATTTATTCCTCACTGTACTGGTAAAAGATGTGTCTTCTGGGCTCTCCATTTCTGGCTCTAGGGGTCTAATCTGATACATCCATCCTAACAGGCCAATTTCCCTAAGCCTCTGGCTTCTTCTACATTATACGAAGGCAGGTCTGATACTTCATCTTGACTTACAGTAGGCCACCGCATAATCCATGCTTCAGTAACCCAACCAAATAAACTATTAGATCCTTTCCTAACCTCTTGAGCTGAAACATTGAATGAAGAATCCATACTTAGTGGGCCTAAATCAATAAACTCAGACTGATCCAATCTTACATTCCTTGCACCATTATCCCACACCCTTAGTAGCCATTCCCATACATATTCTCCAGGTTTCTGTCTGTACATGTTAGCAAAATCAAGTAGGTATTTTCAGGTGTAGCGTACCACCTCCTCAGTCACACTTTCTATTTCACCTTTTGGGGCTCTCTTGGACTTAACTTTAGTTATAGGTCTAGCAGCAATAATGGGTGGTTGAGGCAGTTCCTGAGAACATTCAGGAATGTCTTCCATGACTTCTGCCTCAGGCAATGACCCAGCAGGACCAGTTTGGCTAATCCTGTCAAACTGAGGTGGAGGGGATGATGGTTTTATGGTAATCCCTTCAGATGGGAGGGATTCAATAGAATTTACAGGCTCCATACCCTGATCTTCCTGACTATCTGCCCATAAGTCCCCATTCCAGGTTTCAGGATCCCATTTTTTTCCCAATCAATGCTCTCACTTTAATGTCAGACACCATTCTGGGTTGGCAATTTAATTGGCATTGTAATTTAGCCACCCTTACAATAAGACTCTGAGTTAGGTTTTCAGCAATATCAGCTCTGTTACTAGAAGATATAAGCCATTCTTTCAGAGCACAACTGGAAACACTGAGGTCTTTTATGTGGCGCTTAAGCCAAGACTCAGGAGCTCTGAGCTCATCTTGCTCTTTCACCACTTTGTCTAGTATAAGCAGGACCAACCAGCCAGCTTCCTTATACTCCTCATGCTGACAAAATTGCAAAAAAATATCAAATATGCAATCACCCAGAGTGTCACTTCTCACAAGTACTTGATCTATTGGTGGTGCTATTTTGCATACTAATGTTGCCACCTCACACCATGGATTAGCAGGGCTCTCTTTGCTAGCAGAGGCAGGGTCACTAGTGTCTTTAAGATTAATGAAACTGGAGAACCAATTTAAGAAGCCCATCCTTATGATTGTGTCTCTCAAGAACCACTCCCGGTATCAAATGTGTTAGGCTGGGTTCTCTAGAGAAACAAAACCAGTAAAGCTTATATATATATAGAGAGAGAGAGAGAGAGAGAAAATTATCTTAGGAAAATGGCTTACACATTTATAGAAGCTGACAAGTCCAAAGTTCTTGGATCAAATGTCAAGCTGGAGGCTTTTCCCGACTCTTGCAGCTGCAAGAGCTGAGGAGCTCAAGGTTGGCAGGCAGTGTACTGGCTGTTGACTCCAACAAATGATGAATCCAAGATCTCCAGGCCGAATGGTTGATTGTTCACTCATGGACAGTTGTAGGCAGCACAACAGAATCCCAATCCACAGAAGAATTTCTCTTTTCCCAGGATGTCCACAGATATACTGGAAGCAGACTACCCCTAGGGAAACTCCTTTTCCACAGATTGGCTGCTCAAAACATAATCATCTGATCCTATCATGAGAATAACCACATCACAACAGCTTAAATGACACAGAATTGTAGTCCAGCCAAGTTGACACACAGCTCCAACTGTCACAGTGAGGATGTGGGAAAATTGCAACACTTACCTGTTGCTGATGGAAATGTAAAATGATATAGCCATTGTAAAAAATAAAAAATAAAAAATAAAAAAACAACTTTAGAAGGAAGTTTAGACGATCTACTTCCTTAGAGATACCGCCTCAGAAACCCAAGGAGGGGTTGCTATGTGTTGAATCAACTTGAGGGTAGTGACTTTGTTTATTATAAAAAATAGTGTGGTGGTTCCTCAAGAAATTAAAAAGAGAACTACTGTATGACCCAACAATTCCACTCTTAGGTATACAATCAAAAGGCTTAAAATCAAAGACTCAAACAGAGATTTGCACACCAAAGTTCATTGTAGCACTATTCACAATAACCAAAAGGTGGAAACAACCTAAATGCCCATCAACAGGTGAATGGATAAACAAAATGTGGTATATACATAATAGGGATACTACTCAGCCAGTAGGAGAAATGAAGTCTCAATATATGCTACAATATGGATGGAGCTTGAAGACATTATGCTGAGTCAATCACAAAAGGACAAATATTATATGATCTCACTCATATAAAAATATAAGAAAAGGTAAATATATAGAAATCAAAGTTTATTAGTGATTATCAGAGTTATATGACAGGAGGACAAAGGGGTTTAATGGTGATGGGGAAATTGTATTGGTTAATGGTAGGGTTGCATAGCCAATTATTGTAATTTCTGTCAATAAGTTGTACACCTGTAAAAAGTCAAATTGGCAAAAGTTGTGTGGCAGATATATTTACAACACCACCAAAAAATTAAGAAAGAGTCACTGCTGAAGCTGATTATGTACAACCAAAATCCTCATGGTTTCTTGGTTTGGAGATTCAATGTCATGACTTCATGGGTGTGAAAATGGTGTGATGGCTTCAGACGTCATCTAATTTCACAATGGGAAGAGAGAAAATTAAGATCAATATCAATGCAAAACGTATTTCTATGAGGTAGAGATCAAATATACCCCTACCTTCCCAACTTTTTACCAGTTCCAGCACCATCCGTCCCACCCATGGCACTCTCTATTTCTCTGCTGGGTTTGATAATTCTTTGCAATGGCAAAGACTATGGCTAGAAGGACCACATTAAGTAATTCACTGCAGTGCAATGGGACATCTCATTGGTGTAATAATGTGTTTAGTGCTTCTGTTCTACCACCTTGTTCATTGCATAATGCCTGGAGTCTTAAAAGCTTTCAAGCAGCCATCTAAGTCTCAACAATTGGTCTGTACTCACCTGGAGCAACAGAGGAAGAAGGAGAGTCAGAAACAGAAGGACATGGAATGTGTGACAGATTGTTTCTAGTAAAAACAGTCTTCTTGTCTTCTGAGACTAGAGGAAGTGGATGGTGCACAGCTACCATTACTGGACCTTTTGAGCAAATATACCAAAAAGTATCCTGATCAAAAGGAGGAAATACAGAATAGAGTTTCAAATTCTCATGGACTGTAGACTCTGGAGCCATGGAGGCTGGATGAACCCCTTAAACTATTGCCCTGAAATAATCTTTAAATCTTAAACCAAAAATATCCACTGAAGTCTTCTTAAAACAAAACATTAGTTTAGCTTAACTAGTAAAAACTGTTTCCCTCAGCATTATGCTCTTTTAAGAACTATATGGGATTGAAGTGATAATAAATAGGAACTTGAAAGATTAGATAGGAATCTTAGAGGAGAGTTAATGGGGGAGGAACCAACTTACGTTAATGGGGGAGGAACAACTCAGAAAAGCAAGGTGTGAATGGTTGCACAACCCAAAGAATGTAATCAATATCACTGAATTATACACGTAGAAATGGTTGAACTGGTGTATGTTTTGCTATACATATGCTCAACAAAAAATATATATATATATTTTTACAGTATGCTGTCATTAGGTGCCCTCGAGTTGTCTCCGACTCATAGCGAACCCACGCACAGCAGAACAAAACACCACCCAGTCCTGTGCCAGCTCCATGATCCCTGCTATACTTGAGCCCATCGCCACAGCTACTGTATCAATCCATCTCATTGAGGGCCTTCCCCTCTTTCGTTGACCCTTCACTTTACCAAGCATGACATCCTTCTCCAGGGAATGGTCCCTTCTGACAACATGACCAAAGTAGGTGAGACAAAGTCTGGCCATTCTCACTTCC
>NW_006921822.1:1586360-1587785 GCF_000298275.1 Orycteropus afer afer
ATATATTCAAGGTCATATTTTGGCTCTTGTGGACTTGTTTTAATTGTCTTCAACTTCAAGTTGAACTGGCATATGAGCAGTTGATGGTCTGTTCCACAGTGAGCTCTTGGCCTTGTTTTGGCTGAAGCTTTTCATCACCTCTTGCCACAGCTGAACTCAATCTGATTCCTGTGGGTTCCATCTGGTGAAGTACATGTGTATAGCCACCATTTGTGTTGTTGAGAAAAAGGTATTTGCAATGAACAAGTCGTTGGTCTTGCAAAATTCTATCATGTGATCTCCAGTATTACAGTATAGTTTAGTTTAACTAGTAAAGAATGTCTGCCTTGAGCATTGTATTCTTTTAAGATCTATCTGTATGAGATCAAATTGACAACAGAAACTCAAAAGATCAGATTTGAAACTTACAGAGTGGTGAGTTTATATTAATGAGGGCAGAAATAACTCGGGAAAGAAGGGTGAGAATGGTTGCCCAACCTACAGAATGTAATCAATGCCACTGAATATTGTACCCATAGAAAACATTGAACTGTTATGTTCTGCTGTGTATATTCTCAACAGCAATAACAGTGATATTTAATTTTAAAAAAAGAAAGAAAGAAGAACAATTGCACAGAGCTTTTACTGCAGTAAACTGATGGCCAGAGTATCAGAACATACCTAACACAGTATTTAAGAACAAGGATTTTGCAGCAAAAATATTTCTGTTACTTATTGCACAGGGAGATAGCTCAGGAGGCAGGAAAGCATAGGAAAGAAAGGCACAGGGAAGAGGTAAGTACAGAGAGGAAGTGGGAAAAGAGCTGTTACACTGTGGAGAATTGCAGTTAATGTCATGAAGCAAAATGTGTATGAAGTGCTGTATGGAAAATGAATTTGCTCTGTAAACTTTCACCCAAATCACAATAATTAAAAAAAAAAAAAATCATGGAATTAAATATAAAATTATAAAACTTTTGGAAAATACAGGGGGAAAGTCTTTGAAACCTAGGGCTAGGCAAAAAAATTCTTAGACAAAACCAAAAGTACAATCTATAAAAGCAAAAATGAATAAATTGGCCTTCTTCAAAACTAAAAAATAAATATTGCTGCTATTGCTGCTGCTGCTGTTTTTAAGCACCATCAAGTCGATAGTCCTCCAACGTGACAGAACTGCCTTGCTGAGTTTTCTTGGCTGTAATCTTTCGGAAGCAGATCTCCAGGTCTTTCTCTCATGGAGTGGCAGGATGAATTCAAGTTGCCAGCCTTTGGATTAGCACTCATGTGTTTAGCCATCATGCTAATACGGCTCCTTGCAGCAAAATTACGTAGGTTGCTTCTGGCAAGATGGCAGACTATGCAGAAGGACTGCACAGACCCTCTTCAACAAAGAAAAGGGAAACCAATTAACACAGACACAGAAGATAATCTTGGACCCCTGAGCCT
>NW_006921822.1:1595555-1602010 GCF_000298275.1 Orycteropus afer afer
GAACTGCTGTATGGAAAATGAATTTGCTCTGTAAATCTTCACCCAAATCACAATAAAAAAAAAATTACGTAGGTTCATAACTTGGCTCTGCTACTTACTAGTCAAATGATTTAACCTTTCTCTGCCTCAGTTTTCTCATCTTTAAAATAGACAGTAGTACCTGTCTCATTGGGTTGTCTTGAAAATTAAATTATGTAATGTTTAGAACAGTGTCCAGCATATAGTAAATGCTATTATTACATTGGGGAGCTCTGGTGGCATAGTGCCTAAGGCATTTGACTGCCAACCAGAAGGCTGGTGGTTCAAATTCACCATCCACTCCTCGGAAGGAAGACTGGGCAATCTACTTCCATAGAGATACCACCTCTAGAAACCCAAGGAGGGGTTGTTATGAGTTGGAAATGATGGCATTGAGTCTAGTTTTTTTGGTTTGGTATTATTATGTTGTATAGATGAGGAAGTCAAGGACAGCTAAGCTGACTGGTCCAAGGTCTCACAGCTAATTGGTGGCAGAGCAGGGACAAGAACATTAGTTTTTCCCAATGGTTTGGCACCTTATTGACAAATGAGGCCTCTTGAGTAGTGGACCTCCCTCTGAATGTGACTAAGGTGTTATTGCTAGTCTGTTGTTACATCACGTGGATGATCTTAAGACTCTTTCCCAGGCCTCAGCCTCCTGATCTGCAAATCAAGGAGATTAGATGTCGTCAGTCTCCTGAAATCCCTTTCATGAACAATTCCAGCAGAAGATGTCCTAGCTAGCCTTGTAGGAAAGTCATCCAGGCCACCTCAGAGCAGCACCTTCAAATCAACATCATCATCATCAGGAAAGACCCATCCTTAGAAAAGGACATCAAGTTTGGTAAAGTGGAGGTGCTAAAGGGGCAAGGAGGCCACATCTCCTGACCTCCTCTAACCCCACAAGAGGAAGACAGGATCACCATCAGTAACCCAAGGCCTATTCCTGCAAGACCGTACATGCTGCCTCCCTCCAGCTCTTTTTCCAACCGTTCCTCCCAAAGCACCTCTCTCCTGGATTCGATCATTCACTGCAGTAGCCACACAGAACTCACAGATTATGTGGTTTATTAGCGAAGCACCAGGCTACAATTCAAGTTCAGGAAAAACACTCAGTCTCTCTCCCAGCCTGCAGTCTCTCAGCCAACAGTTTCTCACAGTCTCTCTCCCAGCAGTGTGTGTCCCTCGGTATCTCACTCAGCAATGTGTGTCTCTTGCCTCTCTTTCCCAGCAGCGCGTGTCTCTCAGGAGCATGTTTCTCCTTCAGCAGCACGTCCTTCTCCACCAGCAGTCAGAGAGAGACTTCTGCCTCAAGGAGGCCTCCTTTTGAGTCTGGCAGAGTGGCCAAACTAGCCAATCATAGCACCAGAATTCGAAGCACGTGAGAGAGAGCAAACTTCCTAGAACATTACTTTGTGCTTCTCCCAACAGAAATACCCCAGTTGGATGATTTTAACAATCAGAAGATACTCAGTTTCTCACAGCAAATTCCAGCATGGAGTTTACAAAGACTTATGGCTAGAAAAGCCATACCAGGTAACTTACTACACTGCAGGAGGGTTAGCGAAAATGAGGGAAGTCCCCAATGAGATGACGGACAGAATAGCCAAAACAGTGGACTCAAACTTGGTATGACCATAAAGATGGCACAGGACCTCTAGATTCCCTAAAGAAGCCTCTGTGCATGTCTGCCCTGAGCCACCCATAAGCCTCCAAGCAGTAAGCCTATGCAGCACCAGCTACTGCTTTCTCAGCCTAACTCAGGCAGCAGGCCATGTGTCCCCACCACTCCCCATAATACCTGACTCATATAATCTTAATCCATAGCAGCCATAAAGGCAACTTTCCTGGATTACTCACTGTGGCTGTGTGAGGTAAATACCTCTCCAAGGCAGTTTCTGCCCAGGAGCAGAGATTAGCCTGATCAGATATGACTGCTGGCCTTTGCTTCCCCAAGGTCTTGAAGCAAAACTGGGCCTTTAGCCCAACAAGTCACAACCCATCTTTCAGTTTGTCATACTGTGGTGGCTTGCATGTTGCTGTGATGGTGGAAGCTATGCCACCAGTATTTCAAATACCAGCAGGGCCACCTATGGTAGACAGATTTTAGTAGAGCTTCTAGAGTAGAAAAGATGAAGAAGTAAGGCCCGGATTCTACTTCCAAATAGTAGCCAATGAAAACCTCATGGATCACAATGGAGTATTGTCCGATTTAGTGCTGAAAGATGAGCCCCCAGATTGGAAGGCATTCAAAATACACAGTGACCACAAGCATGGACCCAAGCACATCAACAGTCATGAAGAAGACGCAAGACCAAGCAACATTTCATTCTGTTGTCCATGGGGTCACAATAGTCAGAACTGACTCTACAACAGCCAACATCAACAACAACTCCAACAGGACTACAAGATGAGAGAGGCCAGGGGAAGCTGATCCACTCCTCAGGAAGATATTCTGGTGGGCCCTTGAGGATATAAAGGGTCATTCTGTAGAAGGGCCCTAAAAGTCGCAGATAGACATCTACCACAGTCCAGTCTTTCTGAACACAGCTGGTCCAAAGACAGCAGTAACTGTTTTTGTTGTTGTTATTGTTTTCCCCCATCAGGCTGCTAGCTTCCAGAATGATGGTTACAAATTATTTGAAGGTTAAATTATATTGTTTCCATTTCAGTGTCTAAAACAGAATTACTTAACAGAAAACATTTTGTTGAATTCAATCTCACTATTTTCAGAATTTGAGTTTCCTGAAATTCTAAACACATTTTAAGCTACCAATACCAAGAGAATGGAGTGAAATGGGAAGGGTGACTCTGAGATTCCCCTCAAAAATCAGGATATCCTGAGACCAGAAGAGGGGTGCTGTCCTCACTGGCATTTTTCTGACATATTTAAACTACTTTAATGCTCACAAACCAGTCCAAAATTCCCAAAGTCATCCCACACATCTCTGGTCAAAGAGCATTTGGTTATATCGTTCAGTATCCATAAACTCCCAGTGTCTTATTTAAAAGCACTTATAACTGTTGTTGTTGGTTGCCATCCAGTCAGCCCCAACTCATGGTGACCTCATGTATAAAGGAATGAACACTGCCCAGTCCTGTGCCATCTTTATGGTCACTGAGTGTTTGAGTCCATTCTTGTGGCTGTTGTGTCAATCATTTCACTGAGGACTACACTCACTTTCACTAACCCTCTACTTTACTAAACATGATGTCTTTTACTAGGGATTGGTCTTTCCTGATGCTATGTCCAACTTCGGCAAGCCAAAGTCTCACCATCTTCATGTCTAAGAACATTCTACTTGCATTTCTTCTAAAACTGATTTGGCCATTGTTCTGATAGTCCATTTGATTTATTAGGTCTCTTCGTATTAGCTTGCCCACTAAGCCTTTGGAGCAACATGTGTATTTGTGAAAGTCTGAGAGAGAAAATGAAGTGTGAGTGTGTGTGTGGGGGGGGGGCAGAAAATAGGAGATGAAATTACCCTGAGCCCAGAGCCAAACAGCAGAGTGTTAGTTTCCGAGGACTACCATAACAACTCACTACAACTTGGTGGCTTACCACAACAGAAATTCATTCTCTCACAGTTCTAAAAGCTAAAAAAAAAAAAACACAATTTTATTGCCATTCAGTCAATTCTGACTCATACTGACCCTATAGGACAGAGTAGAACTGCCCTATAGTGTTTCCAAGGCTGTAATCTTTACAGAAGCAGGTTGCCACAACTTTCTCCCATGAAACAGATGGTGGATTCAAACCTCTACCCTTTGGTTAGCACCCAAGCACTTAACCACTGTGCCACCAGGGCTCCTCTTCTAGAGGCTATAAGTTCAAAATCAAGGTGTCAGTAGGGTCACCTCCTTCTGAAGGCTCTGCAGGAGAATTGTTCCTCACTTCTCCAGTTCCTGATGGCTCCAAGCTTTCTTGGCATCCTAAATACAATCTCTGTCTCCATCTTCACGTAGTTTTCTCCTCTGTGTCTCTGTGTGTCCTTTCCTGTCTCTTAAAAGGACACTCTCACTAGATTTAGAGCCTAGTTTTTTTTTTTTTCTTTTGGTCTAATTCAGAAGGAGTCCCTGGGTGGTGCAAATGATTAAGGTGCTCAGCTATGTTACCTAAAGGTTGGAAGTTTGGATCTGTCCAGAAGTGCATAGAAGAAAGGCCTGACAATTTACTCTGAAAAAAATCAGCCACTGAAAACCGTATGAGGAGTAACTTTTCAGAGACAACCAAACACATTGAGGGAGAGAGCCACCACATCTGTGGGCTCGGGGCCATAGTCTTGGGGGACACCATGCTCAATTGGCACAACATAGTATATAAAAATCTTGTTCCACTTCCTACTCTGGTGAGTAGTGACTGAGGTCTTAAAAGCTGTCAAGTGTTCATATAAAGTGCAATTGTTGGTCTCCCCTAGTCTGGAGCAAAGAAGAGTGAAGAAAATCAAAGTCATTTGGAAAGTCCAAGGATGTAATGGACCACAGGAACCTCAGTCTTCATGACTCTGAGACCAGAAGAACTAAATGATGCCTGGCTACCAATGCCAACCACTAGGAAAGAGATCGAAATTGGACATCCTGTATGGAGTGGGAGGAAAAATGTGGAACAAAATTTAAAAACACAAAAAGGACCAGAATTGCTAAACGAATTAGAGGTTGGTGGAACCCCAAGACTGTGGCCCCAGGTTATTCTTCAGGCCTGGAACTGGACTCGCTTCCATGGATTAACTCTCAGCCAAACAGTAGAAAGACCTACAAGCAGAACACCTACCCCAGGGAGATGCACCCACCTTTCCTAGAGAGATGCACCCCCTAGATCAATCAACCATGAGACATCAGAAAGGCAGCATTTGCTTAGAAGGAAAGCTTGACAGACAGGAATGCATAGGTAAGAAGGGCACGAGGGAGGGATAGTCACAGGGAGGAGATGGGAGCAGAAGTTTTTACAGTTGAGGATTGCAGTTGGGGTTATGAAACCAAATGCGCATGAACTGTTGGGGATGAAAAGAATGTGCTTTGTAAATCTGCACCCACATCACAATAAAAAAAACTAAAAAAAGAAAAGAAAACCCTATGGAGCAAGTTATTGTCCATTTATTTTAAAACTATGCATTTGTGTGTGCATGCACTGAGGCTACAATTGTAATCAATATTCAGTTCTTGCCATCAAAGGTCATATAGTCCAGAGAGAGAGAGATACAAAGTACAATATCCATATAAAGAGAAAATCTTATTGATCAGCCTTCAACCAAATGATAAAGCTATGACTTGTGGATTTCTCAAGTGTATTTACTAAAAGATATTTTTTTCTTCATATTTATTGGCTTTTTGATGAAAGTACACACAGCAAAACAGATTCCCATTCAACAATTTCTACACATGATGTTCACTGACATTGGTTAGATCCTTCACGTTGTATCAATGTTCTCTTTATTTCCTTTCTAGTTTTTCCATTCTCATTCACTTAGTCTCATTCAGACATATTTTTTAGAAAGAATGCAGTACTCAAGAGTGATATTCTTTACTTTTTAAGCTAACCTTCTGTTTAGCTAAAAGATTATTTCATCATAAAGTGGGAAAAGGACTTGAATAGACATCTCACCAAAGAGGACATTCAAATGGCCACCAAACACGTGTAAAGATGCAGCATCAATTGCCATCAGAGGGATAGAAAGCAAAACTACAAAGAAATATCATTTCACTCCCATTAGGATGGCTAAGATTTTTTAAAAAAGGAAAAGAAGACAACAAATATTGGCAAGGATGTAGAAAAATCAGAACACTTGCCCTTTGCCAGGGGGAGTACAAAATGGAATAACTGTTGTGGAAAACCATGTGGTGGCTCCTCAAAAAACTAAGAATAGAACTACCATATGACCCAGCAATACCACTCTTAGGTATATACACAAAACACTTGAAAGCAGAGATGCAATTGCAAATTTGTACACCACTGTTCATTGCAACACTATTCACAGTAGCCAAAACATGGAAACAGCCTAAATGCCCACCAACAGATGAATAGATGAACAAAATGTGGTACATATATACAAGGGAATACTACTCAATCAGTAGGAGAAATGAAGTCTTGGTATATGCTACAATATGGATCGAAGTTGAAGACATTTACTGAATGAAATAAGTCAATCACAAAAGGACAAATATTGTATGACTTCATTTATATCAAAAGACAAGAAAAGACAAATATATAGAATACAAAGTTTATTGGTGGTTACCAGGGGTAGGTAGAAGGAGGAAAGGGATGGAGGGTTTAATGGTGATGAAAATTTCACATTGATTAAGGATAGGTTTGCACAGCCAATTATTACAATTGCTGTCAATAATTTGTACACCTGTAAAAAGAATTGACAATAGTTATGTTGTTGTTGTTATTTGTCATCGGGTCGGACCTGACTCATAGTGACCCCTCCCTGGGTTTC
>NW_006921822.1:1605100-1628204 GCF_000298275.1 Orycteropus afer afer
AGAAGTGGACGACCTCTTCCTTCTTCCTAGTCTGTCTCAGTCTATAGGCTGGGATGATACCTGTGCACCATGTGCATCCCGCTGGGTTAGAAACACCAGTGGCTCAGCCTCAAAACTCACATCAACATGTCACCACGGTAGGACAAACCGACAGACAAGTTTGTCTCCCTGTTGGAAACCTCTCATAGAACCCTTACCAGGGTCCCTGCGGCTGTTATGGGATAGATATATTTACATCAACAAGAGAAGAAAGAGTAGCTGCTGAGGCTGATTATGTACAAACAAAATCCTCATGGGATTTGGTTTCTTAGTTCACAGGTTGAGTGAGGGTCATGGTTTCATGGGACATTCCATTAATTGACTTAATAACATATTTTGTGCCTCTGTTCTACCTCTTAGTTTAATGCTTAGTGCCTGGGGTCTTAAAAGCTTGCAACCAGCCATCCAAAGCACAACAATTAATCTCTTTTATCCTGGAACAACAGAGGAAGAAGGAGAGTCAGGAATAGGAAGAGGTTATGGAATGTGTGGCTAGTTGCCTCCATGAACAACTGCTTCCTTGCCATGAGACCAGAACTACAGAGTTCCTGGCTACCATTACTGAATATTTAGATCAAAAATTCCATAGAAGAATCCTGATCAAAAGGGGGGAAATATAGAACAGAATTTCAAATTCTCAAGGACTCCAGACTTCCTGAAGCCATGAAAGTTGTCTGAACCCCTGGAATTTTTGCCCTGAGATAACCTTTAAACTTTAAACCAAAAATAACCCCTAAAGTGTTCTTAAAATCAAACAATTGTTTAACTTAACAGATAAAAAAATGTCTGCCTTGAGCATTATGCTCTTTTAAGAACTATCTATATGGGATCAAATGGACAACTGTAACTCAGAAGACTAGATAGAACTTTAGTGGCCAGTGAGTTTACGTTAGTGAGGGAGAAACAGCTCAGAAAAGAAAGGTGAGAATTGTTACACAACTCAATGAATGTAATCAACATCATTAAATGGTACAGGTAGAAACTATTGAATTGGTGTATTTTTGCAGTGTATATTCTCAACAATAACAACAAAATAGATAAAATTATGTATATATATATATATCCATATATATATATGGCCCTGTTCTGGTCACCTAGTACTGCTTTGACAGGAATCTACCACAAATAGGATGGGTTGGACAAATAGGCATTTATTCTCACAGTTTTAGAGCCTTTAAGTCCAAGTTCAAAGTGCCAGGCTCTGGGGGCTGGGTGAAGGCCCCTCAACCTTGGCCTTCAGCTCTGCCTCCTACTCCTGGCCCACTGAAGCTTGAGGCTTTTCTTCACTCAGATGGCTGCTGGCTGCAGAGACTGACAAGCCCAAGGTTGACAAGTAAAAAGGCACAGTCCCTATGTTACCAAACAACATGGCAGGCCACTAATTTAAGTCTAAATGAAGTCCCAAGATTGGCATGGCATGGCAGGCTGTTGAACAACGACATGGCTACATGCAGGGTTAAAGCATGCCAAAAGGCTAGACAGAGACCAATCCCAAAACTTCCCCTTATACACAGGAAGCAGACCACATCCCTGAAGCAGCTACTCAGCTGCTCCAGTAGACTCTACCATGGAGCTGATTGCTGTTCTCATCATGGGGATCAACTACATCCTGCTGCCCAGACACTCGACCAGGTCCAGCCAAGTTGACCACAACTTAACTACCACAGACCCCATGAGGCACATTTCTACTCTGACACACATGGAGTTCCCGCATACAGGAATTGACTCAGGAAAAAAAAAAAAAGTGAGTTCAGATGATTTAAAGAATTTTTTCTAAATCTAAGTTACTGCATTTGAAACAAACTTTCAGAAGTATTTTTCTTTTTTAACAAATTAATATCATAACCTCCCAGCAACTTAACTAATTTAATCCGTGGCTGAATACTTAGTTTCACTCTCTAAATATAGCATACAAATACAAGATACGGCCAAACTTAGTTCCTCTATAGCTCTATACACCAAGAGTAAAGAACTAAGTTAGGATTTTCTGTCAAATAAGAATTTGATGACATTTTTAATAATATTCTTTTGAATTTTTTTCCTTCATTTTATAAAATTCAGGATGATAGATGGCAAATGGGAACAAATAAGCCGTTTTGCTTTCATTATTTCTTTTATTTTTATCAACATCTAATTTGAAAGCTCATCATATATCCAACACAGAAAACAGAGAGGATCAGAAAAAATAATACACATGTCCATCAACTAAAAGTGTGGTTAAATAATTGATGATAAAATTATGAAATGGAATACTAGGCAGTAAAGTGATGGTGCGGATCTAATTTTATTGGCATAGCAATGTGTCTCCAATACAGGGGACAAATAGCATAAATAACGATTGATAGAAAATAATAGATTATGTTCTCTGTTTTGTGCTCCTATGGTCCCCAATACTTCTTTCTCAACCCTCAAAATCCTTTATTGTTATTCTTCATTGTTTTTGTTAGCTGCTGTCAACTTGTCCCCAACTCATGCCCAATGGAAAATGTTGCTCAGTCCTGTACCATTCCTATGACTGGTTGTGGATCAGACCGTTGTGATCCACAGGGTTTTCACTGTCTGATTTTCAGAAGCATGTCACCAGGCCTTTCTTCCTAGTTTGTCTGGCTTTTCCCTGCCAGACAGTAGACTGACTCCATGAAGGCAGGGACACTATGTTTAACCAGTACCTAGTTAGTCCAGTGACTAGCACATGACTCAAAGTTGATAAAGAGTTGTTGAATGAGTGGGTAGTGCCTGGATCTCAGGAAGTGAGCTTTTTCTGGATGCTCCCTGCTTCCTTATCAAGCTGCTGACATATCATCTACTTAATCATCTGTTCTAGAATTTTACCTAAGATTAACATTAGTCTATGGGATTTACCATTTTCTAATTTTTGAGGGTTTGCATTCTGTTTTAGTTATCTAGTGCTACTATAACAGAAGATGGGTGTCTTTAAAAAACAGAAATTTATTTTCTCACAGTTAAGGCTGGAAGTCCTAATTCATAGTGCTGGCTTTAGGAGAAGGTTTCGTCTCTCTGTTCAGCTCTGGAGGAAGGTTCTTTTCTCTTTTGATCTTCTGCTCCTGGCCAGTCTTCATGTGGCTTGGCATCTCTCTTTCCTCATCTCTGCTTTCTTTTTTAATCTCTTTTATAACTCAAAAAAAGATTGACTTAACGCATTGTTGTTGTTGTTATGTGCTATCAAGTCAGACCTGACTCATAGTGACCCCTCCTTGGGTTTCCAAGGCAGTATCCACTACGGAAGTAGATTGCCCCATCTTCCCTCTGAGGAGTGGCTGGTGGGTTTGAACCGCCAGCCTTCTGGTTAGCAGTCAAGTGCCTTAGCCACTATGCTACCAGAGCTCCTGACTTAACACATAGCTACTCTAATATTATCCATTAACATAACAAAGAAAATCCATTCCCGAATGGGATTATAACCACAGGTATTGGGGTCAGGATCTACAGCATATATTTTGGGGGACATAATTCAATTGATAACAAACTCTTACTCATTTTGACTCTCAGTTTTCAGTCTCCCTCATTAGATTGCTAGCCCTTCAAAGCCAGGGACCATGTTCTGCTCAAAATGGAGGCCTTTTGAGCAACTAAATGATTTGATAAATACAGCCTCCTAACCAGCCACTCCTCGGAAGGAAGGTTGGGCAATCTACTTCCATAGTGATACTGCCTCAGCAACTCAAAGAAGGGTCGCTATGAGTCGGGTCCAACTCGATGGCACATCACAAGAACAACAATAAGGGAACAAGGCATTTGACTGCTGACCAAAAGGCTGGCAGTTCAAACCCACCAGCTGCTCCTTGGAAGGAAGACTGGACTATCTACTTCTGTAGAGATACCACCTCGGAAACCCAAGGAGGGGCACTGTGAGTGAGCTCCAACTCAACAGCAGTGAGTGGTTTTAAGGGAACAAATCATGAATTGGGATTATTACAATTTAATAACCACCACCACCACCTTCTTTTACAGGCCAGGCAGTGTGGTGGACTTTATTGTTTCTTCTTCTCAGCAGCCCTCTGAGAGGTACTACGATCCCATTTTACAGATATGGTTCCTGAGGTTTCAGCAAGTCTCAGGAATTCACTCACAATCACCTAGCTAGTAAGAGAAGGAACCAGGATCGGAGACCAGTTTTCTCTAACTCCAAGATCCATGCTCTTAATCACTTTTGACCATCCTCTCCCATTCCTCCAGCAGCTGGCAAATGGAAGCCCTTGTCTCAGGAAACAAACCAAGGCTCATATGTATATTATGTCCATCTTATTACATGCAATTTAGTGAATCAGAAGGCATTCTAGAAGGACAATTCACTAAGTTACTCTCCCAACTTGTCCTGTTTGTTTAGACAGTGACTATCATGGCTACTAGAGAAGACAGTTTTCTGGCTTTGCCGTCCTGGCCTTCTGGACACAAGCAGAGAAGTCATTAACCCTTATAGGAGGCCTATGAGTAGCTCTTCAAACTATGTGGGACTAGAAGCCTCTGGATAATGCCTCCCCTGCACACGTGTACACACACACATACACTCCTTTTTTTTTTTTTTTTAATAAGCTACACAGCGACCAGCTGTCTGCCCATTTGTTGTACCATGATGGCCTGTGTACTGCTATGATGCTGGAAGCTAAGCCACTGATATTTCAAATAGCTGGGCCACCCATAGTGGACAGGTTTCAATGGAGCTTTCAGAGTAAGACAGTTTAGGGAGCAAGGCCTGGCAATCTATTTCCAAATATTAGCCAATAGAAGACTTACTGGATTACAACAAAACAGTGTCTGTCTCACTTGCTTTAACACATCAGTAGAAGGGATCAATTGATCAGTCACTGGAAGAAGATATCATGTTTGGTGAAGTAGAGGACAAACAAGGATAAGGGAGACCTTCGGTGAGTTGAATTGGCACTGTCGTCACAGAGATGGCCTCAGACATGTTAGCTCTGTTGTATAAAAATTTACCTTGAGTCAGAGCCAACTTGACAGCATCTAACAACAACAACAACAAACTACACAAAGGGAAACAGTGTTGATTATTTCCTGAACAGATTCTTTCTGTTGCAGACTGAGACCCCTACACACAAGTATAGAGAAGGCATTCACATGGGAAAAGATTTGAGGGGATTAAAAAATTGTCAGGATGTAGTTGTGCAAAATCTGACTCCAAGGAGAATGAATGATGTTTGGCTGCCATTACAAGAAGCATATGGTTGATAAATACTGTCTGGTATTTCCTGGATGATTTCTTACCCTCACACTGCATGCCCTGATCACTGTGGTCCACTGTGCAGACGCAAATCCCCTGAATCAGGCTGTGGGTGACTCACACACCCCCTTTAAATCTGCATTGGGTTCAACCCAGTGATTGCTGAGGTAGAAGCCATGGCTGGGAGACTCTGCTTCTCCTTCTGGTTCCTTGTCTGCTGCTTGGTGGTAACTGTGGCAGAAGGTAAGGGGCTTGTTTTTATTCTATGTGAGTTCACTAATTAACAAACTGTGGGAAATGACAAAACATGGCTCCATGATTATACATTCCTGTGAATTGGGAATATTTACATCAGCAGCCATCAGCCTGCTAGGTAAAGAGAGAGTATTTCATCATTTTAAGACCTTAGCTGCAGTCTCAGCTCTAGTTTCATGACTCTAGACACATTTCTTTCTGAGCATCACTCTCCTTATATGTGAAGTGACAATGTTGATAATATTCATTAAAATGGGGTTCATGAGGCCCAAATGAACTATCATATGTGAAAAAAAGATTCTTCATATTTAAAACACTATACAAATACTAATGTTTATTGTTACACACTTAACAGTTTCTACCTTGAATTTCAACAATGTCCATCTGTTTTATCTCCCCAGCAGCATAATACTATGCACCTGGTAAATGTTTAGGCTCTGTTTGCTAATTACTATAATTAATCATATCTGTCAGCTGTGTCTTCATACTACCTCAGCAAGCATAGATTCTGGTTTCTCTCTTTAGGATTAGATTAGAGTTGGGATTGTATTAGAATTCTCTTTAGGATTGTATTTCTCTACTATTCCTCCTCTCTTTCTTTTTTTCCCACTACAAAATCTCCAGTTCTCCAATTCTTAGAATTGGTTTGCAAAAGGAAAAGTAAGGGAAGAGAAGAGAAAAGAAGGGCAGTAAAGGGAAGTGGGCGAGAAAGAAAAGGGCAGACAAAAAGAGGACAAGAAAAGAGATCTTAGTGGACCTGGGTCTAACTTTTTTCCCACAAAATTGCTCCAAAATTTGATGCTTTTCAAGGAGCAGAGACCCTGAAGTCAAACTGAGCTCTTCCCTCCTCTCACATGCCCCTGGGGGGCTTTGCAGGGGTCAGAGGAAACCTATTTATCTCCAGACAAGGTCCCTGAAAGCTCACACCAGAATAGAGAGGTCAAAATCAAATTCAAATTCACTGTCATCAAGTTGAATCTGACTCATAGAGACCCCTCCTTAGGTTTCTGAAGCGATATCTCTACGGAAGTAGATTGCCCAGTCTTCCTTCCCAAGAGTGGTTGGTGGGTTTGAAACTCCAACCTTCTGGTTAGCAGTCAAATGCCTTAGGCACTATCCCACCAGAACTCCTGAATAGAGAGGTAGAAGCATCAGAATTGGTTGTGAAACAACCAGAGGTCATCTTGTCCGACCTCTGAGCCAGCACTGACAATCATAGATGGTAAATAACACTGGGTCCCCAAGACAAGGCCCCCAATCATCACGTGTTAACAGTGACATCAAAAAGTACTTCATAAAACAGAACTAGACATCCTCTTACATAGCTACAGGAGTTAAAATGAAATTGTTGTTGGGTGCTGTCAAGTCTATTCCAACTCTTAGCAACCCCAGATGACTGAGTAAATGCCCTATAGGATTTTCTTGGCTGTAATCTTTAAGGAAACAGAGCACCAGGTCTTTTCTCCCACAGACTGGCTAGGTGGATTTGAACTGCCGACTTTCAGGTTAGCAGCCAGCACTTAACTGTTTGCACTACCAGGGCTCCTTATGATGAGATTTAAAAAGAAAAAAAACTACTGCCATTGAGTGGATTCCCACTCATTACAACCCTCATTGGGTTTGCAGGGTAGTAAATGTTTGCAGTAGATTGCCTTATCTTCCTTCCTCTGAGCGGCTGGTGGGTTTGAACTGCTGGTCTTCTGGTTAACAGCCGTATGCCTTAGACATTGCACCACCAGAGCTCCCTATAATAAGATTGTTGTTGTTGTTGTTATTTGCCATCAAGTCAGACCCAACTCATAGTGACCCCTCCTTGGGTTTCCGAGGTAGTATCACTACAGAAGTAGATTGCCCAACCTTCCTTCCGAATAATAAGATTAGAGGTTTCTTTTATCCACATCTAAAGAAACACTCATTGAAACATAAGAGTTGCTTTCTAAATTTGACTCACTCTCTCCAGTACTTCTCAGACTGGCCTCGAAGTCCTTCCAATGTGACTTCACTCTAGTCAAGCAGCCTATGTCCTAATTCGTTGCTCACTCACTCGTATTCTGAGCTTTCCAGACAGGTCAGTTTTGGGCCTCCAAACTTACCCTGTTCTCTTTCTCCTCCATGGTAACAGCTGCTACTGCTCCCACCTCCTACTTTCATCTCTGTTTATTGCAATTCTGCTTCAAGCCTAGCATTTAAATGCTACTGTGGAATTGCCTTCACAAAGCCTTTGGTAAGACATATAATTTTTAAATTGCAATCTCTCTCTCTGCCACCTTTGAATTCTTAAACATTCTTATACATTCTTGTACATTACCCACAACACTGTATTTGGCTCTGTGTTAAGAGATTCGTATATGTATAGTGTCTCCCCACTCCAAAGAACAGGCCCTATGTCTTTATCTTCTGCATTTGCCAGAGCACCTGATACAATAACAATGACATTGTTGAGAGGGCTTGCCTTGTAGCACACAGTGGAAAATGTCCTCTGTAGCATTCCTGGGTTCTACAGCTGTGAAATCAAAGATTTGACCAAGATATCCAGTCATTCTGGGAGTCTGCATAATGAATTGTGTTGCGGTATTGTGAGTAAATTAATCACAGGATTTTTTTTTTCTTTCTGGTTCACCTCTGAAAGCACAATAGAATTTTGCAGTGACTCCATGTGCTACTATAGAAGGAAAGAAACATACACTTACATATCAAGTGTAAAGCTTACTTCTCTTAAAATCATTCCAGTTCTCTACAAACCAGCTATTATCTGCCCAAATAACCACAGAGTGCAGGTAATTATAAAAAAAGGTCTTCTCATCATTACCTTTAAAAAAAAAAAAGTACTAGTTGCTGATATGGTATGAACTTCATATCTAGACTATAATAAACCCATTTAAAATTGATATCCAAATCCCAATAAATATTTTGACTCGGGTTTTTTTTTTATTATACTATAATCTTAAATGTAAATTATTGTTGCAGATTTTCTGGGACTGGAATTAAACTTTCACTGAGCTCCACAAAATATATAGAAAGGAACATTCAATGTCTGTCTGACCATTCATTTAATCCATCAAATATTGACTCCAAAAAACCACACTCACTGCCATTGAGTCAAATCCAACTCATAGCGACCCCTTTTTGAGTTTCTGAGGCAGTATCTCTATGGAAGTAGATTGCCCAGTCTTCCTTCCCATGAGTGGCTGGTGGGTTTGAACCACCAGCCTTCTGGTTAGCAGTCAAATGTCTTAGACACTACACCACCTGAGCTTCTGAATACAGAGGTAGAAGGATAAGAATTGGTTGTGAGACAACCAGAGGTCATCTTGTCCAACCTCTGGGCCAGCACTGACAATCATAGATGGTAAATAACACTGGCTCCCCAAGACAAGACCCCCAATCATCATATGTTAACATCGACATTGAAAAGTGCTTCATGAAACAGAACTAGCCATCCTCTTACATAGCTACACAAGTTATAATTAAACTGTTGTTGTTGGGTGCTGTCAAGTCTGTTCCAACTCTTAGCAACCCTGTATGACTGAGTAAAATGCCCTATAGGGTTTTCCTGGCTGTGATCTTTAAGGAAACAGAGCACCACTAAATGCCAGGAACTACTACTCTAGCTACAGAAGTCCCTGGGTGGGACAAACAATTAAGCACTTGGCTACTAATTGAAAGGTTGATGGTTTGAGTCCACCCAGTAACAACTCAGCAGAAAAGCCTGACTATCCATGTTCCAAAGATCACAGCCATTGAAAGCCCTATAGAGCTCTGACATACATGAGGATGCAATGAGTTAGAATTAACTCTATGACAACTGGTTAGTCTAACTACTAGGGACATAGCAGTGACCAACATCAACAATCCTGATCCTCATGGAAGTCCTATTTTTATAATATCTGTACCTTTTAGGCTCATCCTTAGTGCCCAGATTTTATGTATAAAATGTAACCAGATGGGCCTAAGAAAATGGGATTTATGCTAATGGAATCTTTCTATAACATTTCAGATTAATGGTAATAGTAGCTGACTCTTACTAAATGCATACCATGTGTCAGGCAATGTTCTGAGTACTTTATATGTCTTACTTTATATAATATTCACCAAAAAAAACCTATAAAATGGGCAGTATTATTTTCTCCATTTTATAATTTGAGGTTAAATAGCCTGCCTATGGTCATACAGTTATTAAATGGCAGAGTTCAGTCAACCTGGCTTTAGAGTTTATGCTTCTAAACCGTATCCTATTCTGTCTTTTGAAATGTTTTAAATCTGCATACAAATATTTGACTTAATTTGGTCTTGAAAGCTTGTGGCAGAGCTTTTGTCTTTGATACTCGGTGCCTGTAGTGGCATATTCCATAATGGGAAATAGTTGCTTATTAATCATCACATTATCCCTAAGAGGCTTTGCAATAATAGAAAGTGAGATTTCCTTCAGTCAATTTCATTCTACTGTAGACACTTAGGGATGAAGAGATGGTGGTCTATAAGATGGTCGTGTGGATATTTCAGTTAAGCAAGAATGTAACCACTGAATAGCAATAGTATGGCTGATGAAAGTATGAAAATGGAGTCCAAGACTGCAACAGAAGCAAACTGCAAGGGACCCTAACCCAGCCTCAGGTAGACAAAGACTTCCTGAGGAAATGAGACCTGAAAGATGAATAGGAGTTAGCCAGGCAGAGAGGGCAAGAAATGGTGCATCAGGCAACTGGAACCAACCATTTAAAGCCCATAGCCCTTGATGACTTCTGCCAAACTAGCTTTTGTGGTGCAGAGCAGGCCAGGTCAGATTCCAGTGGACTGAACATTGTTGTTGTTAGGTATCATTAAGTCAGTTTTGACTCTCAGCAACGTCATGTATGAAACACTGCCCTGTCCTGTGTCCTCTTCACAATCTGCTAAGTTTGAGCCCACTGTTGCAGCCACGGTGTCAACTGATCACATTAAGCGTCTTTCTTTTTTATCGCTGACCATCTGCTTTACCAAGCATGATGTCCTTCTCCAGAGACTGGTCCCTCCTGATGACATGTCCAAAGTATGAAAGGCAAAGTCTCACCAGCGTTGCTTCTAAGGAGCTGTCTGACCATTCCTCCTAAGCAGATTTCTTAGTTCATGGTACATTCAATATCCTTTGCCAACACCACAATTCAAATTCTTCTTCAGTCTTCCTTATTCACCATCCAGCTTTCACATGCACATGAAGCTACTGAAAATACCATGGTTTGGGTCAGGCGCATCTTAGTTTTCAAAGTGATATTTTGCTCTTCAACACTTTAAAGAAGTCTTTTGCAGCAGATTTGCCCAGTGCAACACGCTGGCTGATTTCTTGACTGCTGCTCCCATAGACATTGATTGTAGATCCAAGTAAAATGAAATACTTGACAACTTCAATCTTTTCTCCATTTATTATGATGTTGTTTACTGGTCCAGTTGTGAAGATTTTTGTTTTCATTATGTTAACATTTAATCCATACTGAAGATCTTTGGTCTTCCTCAGTAAGTGCTTCAAGTCCTCTCTGCTTTCTGGCAGGCAAGGTTGTTGTCATCTGCATATCACAGGTTGTTAATGAGTCAGAGCTGACTCAGTGGCACCTAACAACAACAACAAACATCTTTCTAGTATTCTTTGCTTTCAGCCAAGATCCAATGGATGGATTAAATATGTGTGGAAAAAAATAATAAAATCAGTAAATTTATAGACTTCTCGTTAAAGTAAGAGAATAGAAACCAAAGGATTTCAGGGTGAATCATCTTAGATTTCTCTCTGAAATACAAAGCTAAGTAATCTACTTTGAAAGGCATAGATTTTTAGGAGGGCATTAAGGAAGATTGTTGTTGTTAGGTTCAGTGAAGTTAGTTCCAATTCATAGCAGTTTATATACAACCGAATGAAGCACTGCCTGTTCCTGCACCAGCCTCACAGTCGGTACTATGTTTCAGCCCAGTGTTGCAGCCACTGTGTGAGTCCATCTTGTTGAGGGGCTTCCTCTTTTTCACTGACCCTCTACTTTACCGAGGAAGATTTTCTTCTCCAGAGAGTGGTCCCTTTTAATAACATGTAGAACTGAAGAGGGCAGCAAATGTTTACAAGGAAACGGGATGGGACCAGAACAAGGATAAACAAAAGCACTGATTAGCAATATTAATTCAGCCAAATTTAGAGATCATGAATGGCACAAACCTACCCAGATGAGAGGCTTTAACTTTTCAAGATGTGGCAGCTTCCCAAATCAATCCCTAAAGCTCTCACAGTTTAGAACACTTGGGCCAGCCAACCAGTGACCTGAAAAAAAAAAACACCATGTGTTCAGTTTGCTGGAAGAATATGGTTTTATGTGGTCCTTCCCATATTCTTGAGTAAGTAATTGGGGCAAGCTTGTACTTGTTCTTGGAAATTCTTGGAAGAGAGTACTACACAGTATTGAACACCCCAGTCTCAGAGAAAACCTGCCTGGCAAACTCTAACACCATATTGTCAGCAGGAGGAGTTGGGAAATGGCCTGAGATTTCAGGAAATGATATGAACCCAAGAGGTTGGGTTTGTGGTTTGTTTGTAAGAGTTGGGACACACTTTACTGAATCACAGAGCTCATACTTAGCTAAACCTAAACTGATAGCAAATGTCAAGATGGAGCTTAAAAATGAGGCTAGCTTCTCCCCAGAGATTGGATTCTGGGCAGAAAATTTCATGTTGCAAAAATTTTCATGTTGCAAAAATTAGAATTGATCTACTTTTGTAGGATACCTCCAAAGACCTTATGTACAGCCAGCCCTCACAAGGACTAGTACTAACAAGTCAAGAACTAATGCTACTTCCTCCGCCTTTCTGTTACCACATGGCCTCTTGTCTTTCCTCTAAGATGCATTCCCCCATTCTACTGCTGCTCTGTGCAGACTGGCTTCTCTGCTTAGTAAACATTCACCTGGACAGAACTTGACCTTCTAGACCTAACGCCACCTCTACTAACATCTTCCACTAACCATGTGTCTTCCTTAAAATTCTTAACAGAGAATCTGACTGATTATTGGCCAGCCAATGAATGGATTGAATGTCTATCAGCAGTCCAATTAGCCATTGACAGAAGGTGTGTGTAAGACTGCCGTCTCCAGGGGATATAGGAGAACCAGAATTTCTAGAAGGGGCAAGGAACATAATACCCAATGTAGTCAGGAAACCTCAATTAAACTGTTCTAAAGGAGAGAGGATTCTTAACCCCTTTTAAGTGCTGCAGTACTCTCAACTTCTTATGGGGAGTTCATTTTTCCATTTTTCATGCTCTGCAGCCCTTTCCAAGTCTGTATTTGTAAATCTTTATGGGAGTGAGGCCAATGGGTGACACAAATAATTAATGTACTTGGTTGCTAACCAAATGTTTGGAAGTTCCACCTAGAGGCACTTCAGAAGACAGTCCTGGTGACCTACTTTCAATCAGCCATTGGAAACCTTATTGAGAAAAGTTCTTCTATGACACATGGGGTCACCATGAGTCAGAATGGATTTTACTGGCAACTGGTTTTTTGTTTTTTAGAAAAAGAGGTGTGGAGCAATTTTATAAAGGGAAGCTTGCTTTTCCATAGTAAATTCAACTGTATGAGATAGCTAGAGGAAATAACTTGACACTTGAGCTTGATCCAAATTTCTTCTCAGAAATTGCATCCTGATAATCAGTGCTCTTTCTTCCGCTGTATGTAAATGCCCCCTTCCTTCCTCTCTAGGGAATGACTTCACTGCTGGGGAAAGTGAGGAAGACCTTTTGGATGAATGGTCATTCAGGGGCAATTTTTTTATTTTCTTAACATTGGTTAAGTTCTTGCTTTCTACTGAATATTTTTTTTATCAAGGTACAATAAAATGTATACATCTTGAAGGTGTAGCTTGATCATATTTTACATCTACACACACATATGTGTATATATGTACATATATGTCTATGTGTGCTTATCCTTTATTGATGTAAACACCAGCCAGATACAGAACATAGGTTAATAGTTCCCTGGTGATTCTTTCCACTAAATAACACCAATTCCAATCCAAAGGTAAGTATTTTTTCTGATGTTTTTAAACATAATTTAGTTTTGTTGTTGAACTTGGTATCAGTGAGATCTGATAGTACGTACTCTTTTGTCTAACTTCTTTTAATCACATAACATCCATAGGATTCATTTATGTCATTATATTAGCAATTCTTCCTTTGCATTGTTGATTCATTGTATAAATATGTACAGCTTGTTTATTCAATCTTCTATTGATGGACACTTAGAATTTTTCCAATTTTAGGCTATTACAAGTAAAGCTATTAGAAATATTCTTGAACTAATCTTTTTGCAGATATATGTCCCTGTTTCTCTCCAATAATATCCTGGAGTAGAACTGCTGAGTTATAATGTGTGTCTATGTATTATTGTATTAAACTTGGGCAGTTCTTCCAAACATGTTTTGAGACTTTTCTGTTTCTCTCTTCCCATTTTTCTCCCCTGCTGCCATCCTAAAGTATCTTCCTTTTACTTCTGTTATCAGGCCTGATTCCTAACCTACATTTTCCTCTCCGCAGGACAAGAAGGGGTAGTCACCCCTCCTGGAGCCTCACAAAACAACGTGGACCCTACAGACTGCCAGATCTTTAAACTCACTCCTCCTCCTATCACAAGGAAGCCAGTGACAAAGGTCAAACCTATCACAAGGACACCCAAGTGTCCCTTCCATTTTTTTCCACAAAGAAAGCCTAGAATTCATTTTAGGTTCCCATACAGACCTTTCCTCCCTCCAAAGTGCAACCACCGGTTTCAGTATCGACCAGTTTTTTGCCCACCTGGCTGCCACACTCCTTGTTACAACTATTTCCCCAGAAGAAAGCTCTGGAGAGAAAGTTCATCTGAGGAAAGCTGAAAGATAAAAGAAGCCCCAAACTGAAGTGAAAGAAGGCAATGCCACAGAAAAAGCAATAAAAAGATTTCTGTTATCTCTTTCCAAACTAAAACTATTGGATTTGGAGACAATATTGGCTTATAGGTTATTCATGTTTTGCAACATAGTGACAGCAACTACAGTATTCTGATCAACTTTTTATGATTACAGGATATCTATGCAAATAAAATCTTAAGATGGATGATTCCAATAATTAATATTCATACTGAGCTGCCAGAAGAATCAATCCCTTCTTCCGAGTTGGAGTGAAGAGCATTTAAATAAAGATTAATATAAGCCAAATGAAGATACTGTTTTTCTACTCATTGGGAAGCTTACAGAACAAGGTGCATTTACAAAGTGAACTTTAAAACAAATGATAAAAACTAAAGCAAAACAAAATTGTGGGGAGTTTGACTATAGACAATACTTTAAAGATACTGTAAGCTGAATTGTTTTTGTCATTACTTGCCATCAAATCAATTCCAATTCATAGCAACCCCATATGAGCAGACTAGAACTGCCCCTTAGGATTTTCAGGCTAAGACTACACAGAAACACGTTGCCAACCATTACAGCCAAGTCGCCTCTGGATGAGTATGAATTGCCAAGTTTCAGTTAGCAGTCCAGCACTTAACTACTTGTGCTACCCAAAGATTCCTATAGACTGAATTACCTAACTCAAATGACTCTTTTCTTTAATCGTAGTATCTAAATTTATTTTAACGTTAACTTTTTCAGCAACCAATGCAAATTAGTTTCATATGTATCTCACTGTTTCTTCTATTGTTGTCATATAGATACTAGCTAAAATGATATACTTCCTCTAAAACTTTCAACTTGGTTCTAGTCTCAATGACCTGATTAAAAGATTACATGGATGTTCTTGCGACTCTGGAACTCAACAGACATAAATTCACTCAGCTATGGGAACCTTGTATTCTTGGCATGCTATATGAGAAATAAGGAGCTCTGGTGGCGTAGTGCCTAAGGCACTTGACTGCTAACCAGAAGGCTGGCAGTTCAAACCCACCAGCCACTCCTCGGAAGGAAGGTTGGGCAATACTGCCTCGGAAACCCAAGGAGGGGTCGCTATGAGTCAAGTCTGACTCAAGGGCACATAACAACGACAACAACATATGAGAAATGAATCCCACAAACTGTATTCATTGGCTATTGTCTGGCCGCTCTGTAAAAAACTGCCTTCTGTTTGTGCCACTCATCTTGTCTATGAGATAGAAATTTTGGTTTTACATAGGGACAGTGGCTTACACTCGTTCCTCCTAAGATTTGTAAAAGTTGATCCTTCTCTTGCTTCTACAGAAAAAGAAAAGAAAACTTGTTGACATTGAGTCAGTGGCACAAATCGTTTGCACTGAGCTACTGATCAAAAGGTTGGCCATTTGAATCCAACTCAGTGACACTTTGAAAAGAAAGGCCTGGTAATCTACTTCCATAATATTACAAACATTGGAAACCCTATGGAATGCAGCTATACTTTGACACACACCAAACCAAACCAAACTCACTGCAGTGGAGTCATTTCTGACTCACAGCGACCCCTCCTTGGGTTTCAAGGAAGTATCTCTACGGAAGTAGGTTGTCCAGTCTTCCTTCTGAGGAGTGGCTGGTGGATTTGAACCTCCACCCTCTGGTTTGCAGTCAAATGCCTTATGTCCTATGCCACCAGAGCTCCCGCCACACATACAGGATCACCAATAAAGAAAGAACAATATAGACCTGAGAATTCTGGGGATGGTTGCCAGGGAAAAGGAGAGAGAGAGGGGAAACCATCAAGTGGTGTTAATGTGCTATATTTTAAAAAATTTAATTCCCGTTTCTCATTTCATGTTGTTGTTTTTGTTAATTGTCATCGAGTTGGTTCTGACTGGTAGAGGTCTTATGTGTAACAATGAAATGTTGCCCTTGTCCTATACCATCCTTACAATTGTTACTATGTTTGAGACCATTGTTGCAGCCAGTGAGTCAAACCATTTCCTTGAGGGTCTTCATCTTTTTTGCTGACCCTCTGCTTTACCAAACATGATGTCTTTCTTCAGGAATTGGTCTTTCCTGACAACACAACCAAAGTATATGAAACAAATTCTCACCACACTCACTTCTAAGGAGCATCCTGGCTGCATGTCTTCCACAGCAGATTTGTTTGTTATTCTGGCAGTCCACAGTGTATTCAGTGTTCCTTGTCAACAGCATAATTCAAATGCATCAACTCGTTCTCCATCTTCCTTATTCATTGATCAGCTTTCACAAGCATATGAGGCAAGTGAAAATACTACGGCTCAAGTCAAGTCGACCTTAGCCTTCGATGTGACATCTTTGCAAAAACTTTCCTTTACTCACTTCATAGCAAGTTTTTAAGAACAGATATTTGCTTCCAAAGTACAGGTTTAAGTAAAAATGTACTTGAAACCCTCATAAAGAAACTCTATATTTTGTTAAAAGCCTTGCCTGCTCTTTTTTTTTTCTTTTTCTTTTTTTTTGGTTAGTGGGGACAGAACCAGGAAACAGACCACCCCGGGCAAACTTAAAGATAGTTAAAAATTTGTATTTGAATCTCACCCCCCTTGGGAGCTCTGATGGCATAGTGGATAAGAGATTTGGCTGCTAACCAGAAGGTCAAGGGTTCAAACCCACCAGCCACTCCATGGAAGGAAAAAGGGACAATCTACTTCCATAAAGATTTACAGCCTTGGAAACCCAATGGGGGTCACTATGAGTCGGAATCGACTAGATGGCAGCAAGCTTGGGTTTTTTGGTTGTTTTTTTACCCCTTATAGATGGATAATTAAGAGACAGATTTGATATGGGTGAAAGGAGTTTAAAAAGAAAACAACAACAACAAAAAAGGAAAACAAAGTAAGATTAGCCATTATTTGATAGTTTTTGAAGCTACGTTATGTGCATAAAAACAAAAACCAAACTCACTGCCGTGAGCTGGATCCAACTCATAGCCACTCCTCCTTGGGTTTCCAAGGTGGTATCACTACAGGAGTAGACTGCCCAATCTTCCTTCCGAGAAGTTAGCAGTCAGATGGTTAGCAATCACATGCCTTAGACACTACACCACCAGAGCTCCCAGGTTATGGGCATATGGAGATTCATTGTACTAATCTTTGTTTCCATTTGAAATATCTTATAATTTTAAAAAAGTATTTTAAAGGACTCTCACCTCCCTTTCTGGACCTTCACTTTATTCTGGCATGCTTACCTAGGAACTCAGTGCCCTCATGGTGTTCTCAACTGCCCACAACCAACTTGGTTTAACTGGGCATTGCTTTCTCAAACACTAGAACTTTTGCCATCCAAAACTCAACTATTCTGAAATTTAGTCCTGTAATGTTTTGGCAGGTGATATGTAAATCTCAGATAAACTAAGACAAACTAAAGATAGATTAACAGCCTAAACATGTTAAGCACTGTATCCATTATAGAAAGAAAGCTATTCCTGTAGTTTCATAATGAGTGCCTTTATCAAAATAACTCTAGACAGAATTGTGTCATTCCTCACCATGGAACATGCATAAAGTTGTCTAAGTGAGAAGCAGTTCGCACCTGCAATTAAAACCATATGCCTTTGTGACTTAAAAAAAGAAAAAATGTATTATTTCTTTGGGTTAATAACTTACTCTTTTAAAATGCAATGATTCCTAGCAGGTTTATTGACTCGGGAAGATGGTCTTCAGTGAGTAATGCCTCAAAGTGAATTCGTTTATCAAATTGTTTCTCCTAACATATAGGTAGGATTAGCTGCTTTGAAAGCAATGAGAATCTGTTGGAAGGCTATGTTGTTGTTGTTGTTGTTTGCCATTGAGATGGACCCAACTCATAGCGACCCCTCCTTGGGTTTCCAAGGCAGTGTCACTACAGAAGTAGATTGCCCCATCTTCCTTCTGAGGAGTGGCTGGTGGGTTTGAACCACCAGCTTCTGGTTAGCAGTCAAGTGCCTTAGCCACTATGCTACCAGGGCTCCTTGTTGGAAGAGTATAATAACTCTCAAATGCATCTTCTGTTGTCCTGTTAGGTGCCATCGAGTTAGCCCCAACTCCTAGCAACCCTATGTACAACTGAATGAAGCAATGCCCAGTCCTGCACCATCCTCACAATCCTTGCTATACTTGAGCCCATTGTTGCAGCCACTGTGTTAATCCATCTCCTGAGGGTCTTCTCTTTTTAACTGACCTTTTACTTTACCAAGCATGATCTCCTTCTCCAGAGACTGGTCTCTTCTGACAACATGATCAAAGTACCTGAGACAAAGTCTGTCCTCTCCCGCTTCTAAGGGGGATTTCAGCTGTGTTTATTCCAAAACGGATTTGTTCATTGTTCTGGCAGTCCGTGGTATTTTCAAATGCATCAATTCTTCTTCAGTCTTCCTTATTCATTGTCCAGCTTTCACATGCATATGAGGCAAATGAAAATACCACGACTTGGGTCAGGCACACCTTAGTCTTCAAAGTGACATCTTTGCTCTGTAACACTTTAAAGAAGTATTTTGCAGCATATTTACCCAGTGCAATATATCATCTGACTTCTTGACTGCTGCTTCCGTGGGCATTGATTGTGGGTCCAAATAAAATTATGTTCTTGACAACTTCAATCTTTTCTCCATTTATCATTGTGTTACCTATCAGTCCAGTTGTAAGGATTTTTCTTTTCTTTATATTGAGATGTATACCATACTGAAGGCTATCTTTGATCTTTATCAGTAAGTGCTTCAAGTCATCTTCACTTTCAGCAAGGAAGGTTGTGTCATCTGCATATCACAAGTTGTAAATGAATCTCCTTCTAATCTGCTTCATATAGTCCAACCTCTCAGTTTATCTGGTCAGCATACCGATTAAATAAGTATAGTGAAAGGATACATACCTGACGCACATGTTTCCTGATTCTAAACCCTGCAGCATTCCCTTGTTCTGTTCAAACAACTGCTTCTCGTTCTATGTACAGATTCCTCATGAGCACAATTAAATGTTCTGGAATTCCAATTCTTCACCATCTTACTCATAATTTGTTTTAATCCACACAGGTGAGTGCTTTTGCATAGTCAATAAAACTCAGGTAAACATCTTTCTGGTATTCTCTGCTTTCAGCCAAGATACCCCTGACATCAGCAATGCTGTCCCTGGTTCCATGCCCTCTTCTAAATCTGGCTTGAATTTCTAACAGCTCCCTGTCAATATATTGCTGCAACTGTTTTTCAAATTGTCTTTAGCAAAATTTTACTTGTGTGTGATATTATTTTATAATTTCTGCATTTTGTTGGATCACTTTCTTTGGAGTGGGTATAAATATGGATCTGTTCCAGTCAGTCTGTCTTCCACATTTCTTGCCTCCAGCATCATGTCCATTTGTTGAAACATCTCAGTGGGTCAATTTTTAGAGCATTGATTTTCACCAATTCCTTCAGTGATTCATGATCATATGCTACCTCCTGAAATGGATGAATGTCAACCAATTCTTTTTGGTATGGGAACTCGGTGTATTCCTTCTATCTTCTTTTGATGCTTCCTGCATCATTCAATATTTTCCCCATGTTTTGTTGCTGTTGCTGTTATGTGCCATTGAGTCGGACCCAACTCATAGTGACCCCTCCTGGGGTTGCTGAGGCAGTATCACTACGGAAGTAGATTGCCCAACCTTCCTTCCGAGGAGTGGCTGGTGGATTTGAACCACCAGCCTTCTGGTTAGCAGTCAAGTGCCTTAGGCATAGAATCTCAATATTGCAACTTGAGGCTTGAGTTTTTTCTTCAGTTCTTCCAGCTTGAGAAATGGTAAGTGTGTTCTTCCCTTTTGGTTTTCTAACTCCAGGTTTGCATGTCTTATTACAATACTTTGTCTTCTCAAGCTACCCTTTGAAATCTTTTATTTATTGATTTATTTTCATAATTATGGAGTTTATAAGGGAAGTAACAAGGTACAATTTAGGATCAAGAATGACTCAGGATGTAGTTCTCCAATCAGGATAATTCTTTGGCAGTGGCTGCAAGCACGCCTCTCCCTCATGGCTCCTGGGCCCACGTGCTGGCCTCTACCCTTGTCAGGCAAGGGTTAGAAAGTTCTTTAGCTCCTTGATAAGTATCCAGAGGCACCCTACTCTGCCAGAAAGCTAGGAAGCTCATTCACCTCTCTCATTCCATGGGTTGGCAAGATTACTGTAACTTCCTCATTCTGTGGTCCAGGAAGCCTACTGCACCTTCTCATGTCAGTCTCAGGGTGAGGTTACTCAGATCACAGCCATTCAGGTCTGCTACAGGGATCCGCCTGATCTGGACACATCAGCTTAACTCTTTTTGGCATCTGATTAAATTTAACTGAGGTAATATTATTCCTTTGCTTTGAGACTTACAAGGTATCAGCATGGCAAAATCTTTAAGGTTTAGATTTGGCCACTATACTCCAATCCTGCAGTACCTCCCCCTTAGTCCACTCTTTCACAGTTACAGCTTCCATGATTACAGTTTGTTTTTTTAATTATGATTTGGGTGAAACTCTGCAGAGAAAATTCATTTTCCATACAGCAATTCATACACATGTTGTTTCATGACATTGACTGCAATTCCCCACAATGTAACAGCTCTCTTCCCATTTCCTCCCTGTAATTACCTCTTCCCTGTGTGCTTCTTTCCTGTACATCCCTGGCCTCTGAGCTATCTCCCTGTGCAAACACTGCTCTTCTGTTCTCCCATGTTTAGTAACTGATGTAAATGCTCACCCCATATGCCTGTCTACTGTTTCACTGGAAGCCACAAGAGTGAATTCAGTTCCAGACCTGAAGAGTAACTGGGGGTCATAGTCTCAGGGGTCTCACCAGGCTCTATCAGACCAGTAAACCTGGGTTTTTTTGTTTTTGTTTTTTTTTTTTAATGATTTTGAGTTTTTCTCCACATTGTTCTCCCACTCTATTCATTTTCTCCTGCACTGATCCCTTTCCAAGTGGTTGACAGTGGTAGGCAGGCACCATCTAGTTCTTCCGGTCTCATAGTCATATAGGCTGAGGATCGCATGGTCTATCAATTCCTTGGACTAATTGTTTCCATGTGTCTTTGGGTTTTTTCATTCTTCTTTGCTCTGGAGAGCTCAAGGAGAGACTCATTATTGCATCTAGATTACCACTTGAAAGATTTTAACACCTTGGTGGCTACCCACCAAAGTACAATGTAGAACAATTTTTTTGTGTAGTATGTTATGCCAATTGAGATTGATGTCCTCTGGGACCATGGTCCCAAGCCCGCAGGTCCAACTACTTGCTCCCTCAGGTTGATTGGCTGTGTCCAAGAAGTTATCATAACTTTGCCCCTTGTTAGCTCTCTTATATATTTGGACTTTCTTACAACTCATACAAATATGTATGTACAAATATCATCTGCCTTTGAAATTTTCTGTTCATCTCTTTTACTTCATCATTTCTGTCACTCTCTTTAGCTACTCTTATTTCAAGAGCAAGTTTCAGAGTCTCTTCTGATATCGATTTTCATCTTTTCCTGTCTTTTTAATAATCTTCTGCTTTCTTCACATATGATGTTCTTTTTTTTTTTACATATGATGTTCTTAATGACAACATACAACTTGTCTGGTCTTTGATCACTGGTGCTCAATGCGTCAAATCTATTCTTCAAATGAACTCTAAATTCAGGTGGGATATAATCAAAGTCATATTTTGGCTCTCTTGGACTTGTTTTAATTTTCTTCAGATTCAGCTTGAACTTGGATATGAGAAATTGATGGTCTCTTCCACAGTCAGCTCCTGGCTTTGTTCTGACTGATAATATTGAGCTTCTCCATTGCCTCTTTCCATAAGTGTATTAGATTTTATTCCTATGTATCCTTTCTGGCAATTCCACCACTCATCTATCAGTTTGTTGTACTGTAGTGGCTTACATGTTGCTGTGAGGCTGAAAGCTATGCCACTGGTATTTCAAATACCAGCAAGGTCATCCATGGTAGGCAGGTTTCAAGAGATCTTCCAGATTAAGACAGACTCAAAAGAAGGAATGGACCATCCACTTCTCAAAGAATTGGCCAGTGAAAACCTCATGAATAGCAGTGAAACACTGTCTTATATATTACTAGAAAAGCTAATGAATAGCTCCAAATCATTGTCCGATATGGTGCTGGAATATGAGCCCTTCAGTGTGGAAGGCACTCAAACTACAACTGGAGAAGAGCTGCCTCCTCAGAGTAGAGTCTACCTTAATGATGTGAATGAAGTAAAGCTTTTGGGACCTCCATTTCTTGATGGGGCATGACTCTAAATGGGAAGAAACAGCTGCAAACATCCATTAATAATTGGAACATAGAATGCATGTCAATATACTGTCAAGACAAGCAGTCAGGACATTAGACGATGCGGAGCATTGGGAAGGTCAACCATGAAGGAACTATTTCAAGTGCTGAGGAGCAAGGATGTCTCCTTGAGGACTAAGGTGAGCCTGACACAAGCCATGATACTTCCAATTGCCTCGTATGCATGTGAGAGCTGGAAAATGAATAAGGAAGACCAAAGAAGAGTTCATGCTTTTAAGTTGTGGTGCTGGCAAAGAATGCTGAAAGTACCATGGACTGCTAAAAGAACTAACAGATCTGTCCTGGAGGAAGTGCACCTGAAATGCTCCTTGGAAGTGAGAACAACCAGACTTCATCTCACCTCTTTTGGTCATGTTGTCAGAAGAGACCATTCCCTGGAGAAGGAT
>NW_006921822.1:1628304-1669252 GCF_000298275.1 Orycteropus afer afer
ATCTCACCTCTTTTGGTCATGTTGTCAGAAGAGACCATTCCCTGGAGAAGGATGTCATGCTTGGTAGGGTGGAGGGTCGAGGAAAGAGGGGGAGGCCTTCAACGAGATGGATTGACAGGGTGGCTGCGATGATGGGCTCAAGTGTAGCAGGGATTGTGGAGCTGGCACAGTATATTAACAGAGAACTTCCAGAAATGCAGGAAAAAGGGGATTAAAAGCCAGGAACCTGGACAGAGGAGCAGTCAGCCTCAGGGATCCAGGTGAGGAGAGGGAAATCAGGGATGCCCAAAGCAGCAGGGCAGGAGAGTGGGAGAAAGGGTATTAAAAGGCATAGGATTCTGGACAGAGGAGGAGTCAGCCACAGGGACCCAGGAAAGGGTGATACAAGAGGTTTCCAACAGGGAGACAAACTTGTCTGTTGGTTTGGCCTACCGTGGTGACGTGTTGATGTGAGTTTTGAGGCTGAGCCACTGATGTTTCAAACCCAGTGGGATGCACGTGGTACACAGGTAACAGCCCAGCTTACAGACTGAGACAGACTAGGAAGAAGGAGGAGGCCATCCACTTCTCAAAAAATTGGCCAGGGAAAAACCTTATGAATAGCAAAGAATCACTGTTTGGAATGAGGGATATCATTGCTGATGTCAGATGGATTTTGGCTCAAAGCAAAGAATACCAGAATGATGATTACTTGTGTTTTATTTACTATGCAAAAGCATTCAATTGTGTGGATCATAACAATTATGGATTGAGAAGAATGGAAATTCCAGAACACTTCATTGTACTCATGAGGAACCTGTACATAGATGAGGAGGCTGTCATTCAAACAGAACAAGGGGACACTGCATGGTTTAAAATCAGAAAGGGAGTATGTCAGGATTGTATCTTTTCACCAGACTTATTCAATCTGTATGCTGAGCAAATACTCTGAGAAGCTGGACTATATGAAGAAGACTGTGGCATCAGGATTGAAGGAAGACTAATTAACAACCTGTGATATGCAGACACACCTTTGCTTGCTGAAAGTGAAGATGGCTTGAAGCAGTTACTTATGAAAATTAAAGACTACAGTCTGCAGTATAGATTGCACCTCAATATAAAGAAAACAAAAATCCTCACAACTGGACCAATAAGCAGCATCATGATAAATGGAGAAAAGATTGAAGTTGTCAAAGATTTCCTATCACTTGGTTCCACAATCAACACCAATGGAAGCAGTATTCAAGAAATCAGATGACATATTGCACTGGGCAGATCTGCTGCAAAAGATTTCTTTCAAGTGCTGAAGAGCAAAGATGTCTCTTTGAAGACTAAGGTGTAACTAAGCCAAGCTATGGTATTTTCAACTGCCTCATATGCACATGAAACCTGGACAATGAATAAGGAAGATTGAAGAAGGGTTGATGCTTTTGAGTTGTGGTGCTGGCGAGTAATATTGAAAGTGCCAAGGACTACCAGAATAACTAACAAATCTGTCTGGAAGAAGTACAGCCAGAATGCTCCTTGGAAGTGAGAATGACCAATCTTCATCACACCTACTTTGGTCATGTTGTCAGAAGGGACCATTCCATGGAGATGGATATCATGTTTGGTAAAGTGGAGGGTCAACGAAAAAGGGGAAGGTTCTCAACAAGATGGACTGACACAGTAGCTGCCACAATGGACTCAGGAATAGCAAGGATTGTGAGGCTGGTGCAGGACTGGTCAGTGTTTTGTTCTTTTGTACAGTCACTGTGAGCTGGAGCTGATTCAATGGCACCTAACAAGAACACAAAAACATTCTATTTGATTCCCATATATTCCATCTGGCAAGTTGCACAAGTATAGTAGTTGTTCACGTTGTTGAAAAAAAGGTATTTCAAATGAATAAGTCATTGATCTTTCAAAATTCTATCATACAATCTCCAGTGTCATTTCTATCACCAAGGCCAAATTTTGCAACTACTGATGCTTCTTTGTTTCTAACTTTCACATTCTAATCACCAATAATTATCAATGCATCATGATTGCATGTTTAGTCAATTTCAGATGGCAGAAGTTGGTAAAAATCTTCAACTTTCTTGTCTTTGGCTTTATTGGTTGGTTGTAAATGGGGACTCTGGTGGTGTAGTGCCTAAGGCATTTGACTACTAACCAGAAGGCTGGCAGTTCAAACCTACCAGCCATTCCTTGGAAGGAAGACTAAAGAATCTACTTCTGTTTAGATACCGCCTCAGAAACCTAAGGAGGGGTCACTATGAGTTGGATTTGACTTGACGGCAGTGAGTTTAGTGGTTTTTTTTGGAAATCTGAATAATAGTGGTATTAACTGGTCTTCCCTGTAGACATATGGACATTATCTTATCACTGACAACATTGTACCTCAGGATAGATCTTGAAATGTTCTGACAATCAACGTGACATCATTTCCTTTTGATTTGTCTTTCCCAGCCTAGTAGATCATTTGATCATATGATCATCAGATACAAAATGGCCAATACCAGTCCATTACAGCTCACTAATACCTATGATATCCGTATTTATGTGTTCTGTTTCATTTTTTACAACTTCCAGTTCTCCTAGATTCATATTTTGTGCATCCCATGTTCCAATTATTAATGGATGTTTGTAACTGTTTCTTCCCATTTTGAGTCATGCCACAACAACAAATGAAGGTCCATCCCTGTCATTAAAGTCAACTCTACTTTGAGGAGGTAGCTCTTCCCTAGTCATATTTTGAGTGCCTTCCAACCTGAAGGGCTCATCTTCCAGTACTATATCAGACAATGTTTCATTGCTATTCATAAAGTTTTCCAGTAATATATCAAACAATATTTCACTGATTATCATAAGGTTTTCAGTAGCTAATTTTTTCAAAAGTAGATGGTGCCATCCTTCTTCCCAGTCTGTCTGACTCTGAAGCTCCTCTGGAACCTGTCCACCCTGAGTGACCCTGCTGGTATTTGATATACAGGTGAGATATCTTCCAGCATTACAGAAGCACACAAGCCACCACAGTATGACAAACTGACAGATGAGTGGTAGTGGCTAAACTTAAGTGTCTGATTATTCCACAAGTGCAAAATCTGAATCTAGTCATCAGGCTAACCCAGACTGAGGAACACTGGCAACACACCTTGCCTTCTTCAAAAAATGTGTATGTCATAAAAGACAAAGATTAAAGAAAAATTATAATTAACTCCAACATATGATCCTAAATTGGATCCAATATTGAGAGGAGAGGTAGACTGTCAGGAAGAATGTTATTGGGATATCTGGCAGAATGTGAATATGAACTACTTATTAGGTAATCTGCCTCAGAAACCCAAGGAGATGTCACTATGAGTGGGGATCGACTTGACAGCAGTGAGTTTGGTGTTTTGTTTGTTTGTTTTAAATTAGGTAATAGTATTGTATCGATGTTAAATTTTCTAAACTCAATAATTATGTAAGAGAACTTGCTTGTTCTTAAGAAGTAGGTAATGAAAAATTTGAGAATAAATGATGTGATTTTTGCAACTCAGTCTCAAACTATTCATGGAAATATAAAGCAAATGTGGCAAAGTATTTTACAATTGACATATTGGGGGAAGGAATAAGGGAATTCTTATGCTTTTCCTGCAGCTCTTCTATGGTTTAAAATTATTTCAAAGTGAAAACTAGTATAAACACAACAATTTAATCTTGAAATAATCTATGCCTTGATGTCAAAAATAAATTCCTGTATCATCAACCTTATAAAGACTCACACATTTGTTGTAAGAATTATGAGACATCTGGGCTGGCTGAACTGGAACCTGGCATTGCAATTACTAACATGTGGGTGTGGGGAAGGGTAGTTTTCAATTGGGGGAAGAAGGGAAAGTTCGTTTGGAGCCAGGGTCTCAAAGGGAGAAATAGAAGGCATTAGATTACATGTACGTTGCACAACAACCCCACCAACCAGCCCTTTGTATTGAATTTGAGCTCCAGTCAGTCAGTCAGGACTGACTCGACGGCAGTGAATTTGGTTTTGGTATATATATATATATATATATATATATATATATATATATATATATTTGGTGTTGTTACATTCTGTCAAGGGGGGAAGGTTGGGCACTTCCGTAGTGATACCTCCTTGGAAACCCAAGGAGGGGTCGCTATGAGTCGGGTCCGACTCGAGGGCACATAACAACAACAACATACACACACACACACACACACACGCAGAGAGACCTTGGGAGCTTCTGAACATAATCGATATTTTAGAATGGGGGCCATTCTCCCCACATCTACACAGTGTCCACTCCTGCTCTGGTACCCTGAGCCATCAGCAATATCAGAACAGCAGGAAATAGCAGTGTCCTTGTATTAGACACTGGCTTCATTAGGAAGGATGCTGTCAACCTCAGCAGTGATGAAATGTCTTCAAGGGCTTTGTGGGCAGCAGGTGTCAACAAGTGACAGCCAGATCAAGAAAGGGAGAATGTGTTGGATGCATGGGGTCTGCTACTGAATCATTGGCTGGTGGTATTTAAGCTACAGTAAACACTGGGTTTGCTAAATTCCTGGTTGAAAATAAAAAACTAAGAAAGAGCATATTTACTTTAATAAATTTTACCTTATGTCATTCCAAAAATTATTTGAGGAGGCATTCTATTTTGATATCCATATCTATACACTTCCAGAAGAGCTGTATAATCTAAGAAAGAAAGCTGGCTCTGACTCTAAAGAAAACAGAGGTGGTAACAGAAGAGAATTTAGAGAGCCACCACTTTCTGTTTTCAAGCACAGAGCATATTTGGCTTATTTTTGTAATAAAATGTAAGTAGATACAGATACTTATGGAAACCTCCAAGTTCATTCTAAACGGCAAAGAGGGAAACAGCAAGGATGGGTGACACAAAAGAGGTAGACACAACTAAAGCAAACAATTCGTGTGGGGCAAGCCTTTCCAGCTCCTAAGGGCAATACCAAGTGAAACCACTGAATCATCATAAAAAATACACTTAATAGTAGAATGGATAAATTGTTTTCCTTCAAACACTAGAATATTACACAGCAATGAAACACAATGGATTGCTGCTACACACACCAACATAGATGAATCTCAGAGGTTAAATATTAAGTGAAAGAAGCCAGACACAGAAGAATACATACAGTGGGATTACATTTATACAAAATTCAAGAAGGTCAAAACTAATTCATGGTGATAGGAAAAAACAAAACAAAACACCAGACTCACTGAGGTCGAGTCGGATCTGACTCATAGCGAACACTCCTTGGGGTTTCTGAGGCTGTATCTCTACAGAAGTAGATTGATTGCCCCACCTTCCTTCCAAGGAGTTGCTGGTGGGTTTAAACAGCCAGCCTTGTGGTTAGTAGTCAAATGCCTTAGGCATTATGCACCAGAGCTCCTAGAGGTCAGAATAGTGACAACTTTTGGTGAGGGCAAGAGAGAGCCTGCTGAGAGCTGGAAAGAACCCACATCTTGATCTGGGGATGGTATACATCTGTGGAAATTCATCAGGCTTGTAGTTAAGAATTACGTATTTTGCTATTCAAAGTTATATATCAATTGAAAAGTTTAAAAAAAATGCTCCAGTTTAAGAGGAATCAGTAAATGCATTCTAATCACAATTGTAGTTCTATTTCCTAAAACAAATATTCAAATATTTTATTGGCTGGAAGTTCATCGTTGTTAGTTGTCACTGAGTCAGCTCCAACTCATGCTATAAGGGAACAAAATCTTGCCCAGTCCTGTGCCACCTTCAGGATTCTTGGTACGTTTGAGTTCACAGTTGTGGCCATCGTGTCAATACCTGGCACTGAGAGTGTCCCTCGTTGTCACAGATCCTACCTTACCAACCATGATGCCCTTCTCTAGCAATTGGTCTTTCCTGATGATGTGCCTAAAGTAAAACGCTGCAGTCTTGCCATCCTAACTTTTTTTTAAAAAAAAACTGGATGAAAGTTCACAGAGCAAATTTGTTTTCCATTCAACAGTTTATACACATTTTGTTTCATGACACTGATTGCAATCCCCTTAATGTGACAGATCTCTTTCCACTTCCTCCCTGTGGTTACTTTTTCCCTGTGTCCTTCTTTCCTACACATTCCTGCCTTCTAAGCTATCTCCCTGTGCAAATCCCACCCTTCTGATCTCCCATGGTTGATTGTACTAAGGAGTATAATTATTCATCTTGTAGGGCCTGTCCATTGTTTGGCTGGAAGCCATGGGAGTGAGTTCAATTCCAGGCCTGAAGAATGATAAGGGCCATAGTCTCAGGGGTTTCACCAGTCTCTATTAGACCAGTAAGCCTGGCCTTTTACCATTTTGAATTTTGTTCCACATTTTTCTCCCACTCTGTCCAGGATCTCCTATGTTGATCCTTTTCCAGTGGTTAACAGTGGTAGCTGGGCACCATCAAGTTCTTCTGGTCTCGGGGTCATGTAGGCTTGTCATCCTTACTTCTACGGATCTGTATGTATTTCTTCTGAGAGTGATTTCTTCACTCTTCTGGAAACCCACAGTATATTCAGTATTATTCTCCAACACCACAGTTCAAGTACGTCAACTCTTCTTCATTCTTCCTTATTCACAGTTCAGCTTCCACATGCATAGGAGGACTGAAAAGACATGGCTTGAGTCAGGCAAATTTTAGTCATAAAAATGACACCTTTGCTTTTAAAAACTATAAAGAGGTCTTTTGCAGCAGATTTGCCCAATGCAATATGTTATCTGATTTCTCAACAATATGGACATTGTTTATTGATCCAAGTAGAATAAAATAGTTGACAACTTGAAATTTTTCTCCATTTTTCATGATTTTGTTTACCAGTACAATTGTGAGGATTTTTGGTTTCTTCACAGTCAACGATTATAGCCTTTGACCTTCCACAGTGAGTGTTTGTGCTTCGAGTAATCTTCAATTTTAGAAAGCATGGTTGTGTCATCTGCATATTTCAGGTTGTTAATGAGTTTCCTTTCAATCCTGATGCTAATTTCTTCTTCATATAATCCAGCTTCTTGGATTATATGTTTAGCCTACAGATTGAGTAAGTAAGGTGAAAGGATACAATCTTGCTACACAACTTTTCTAGTTTTAAACCATGCGTTAGCAGCTTATTCTGTTCAAATGACTCCTCTGATCCATGTACAGGTTTTGCATGAGCACAATTAAGTGTTCAGGAATTCCCATTTGTTATATTGTTATCCACATCTTGTTATAATCCAGGATCAAATGCCTTCATATAGTTAGTTGATAAAACACAAGTACCTTGCTTCTATTTAGTAGGATTTCAATGAAATGTTACTTTATAACAGTAAACAGAAGACTTTGCATATTTTTTTTTGTTGTTATTATTAGGTGCAATGGAGTCCAACTCATAGCGACCCTGTGCACAGCAGAACGAAAGACTGCCCACGATCCTGCACCAGTTCCATGATCCTTGCTATACTTGAGCCCATCGTCACAGGCACCATGTCAATCCATCTCCTTAAAGGCCTCCCCCTCTTTCATCGACCCTCCACCTTACCAAGCATGACATCCTTCACCAGGGAATGGTCCCTTCTGATAACATGACCAAAGTAGGTGAGACAAAGTCTGGCCATTCTCACTTCCAAGGAGCATTTTGGCTGCACTTCCTCCAAGACAGATCTGTTAGTTCTGTTAGCAGTCCATGGTACTTTCAGTATTCTTCGCCAGCACCACAACTCAAAAGCATCAACTCTTCTTCGGTCTTCTTTATTCATTGTCCAGCTATCACATGCATATGAGACTATTGAAAATATCATGGCTTGTGTCAGGCACACCTTAGTCCTCAAGGAGACATCCTTGCTCCTCAGCACTTGAAAAAGGTCCTTTGCAGCTGACTTGCCCGGTGCTATACATCGTCTAATGTCCTGACTGCTGCTTCTATTGGCGTTGATTGTAGAACCAAGCAATGGGAAGCCTTTGACAACTTCATTCTTTTCTCCATTTATCATGATGTTCCTTACTGGTCCAGTTGTGAGGATATTTGTTTTCTTTATATTGAGATGCAATCCATACTGCAGACTGTATTCTTCAATCTTCATCAGTAAGTGCCTTAAGTCATCCTCACTTTAAGCAAGCAAAGTTGTGTCATCAATGTATCACAGATTATTAATGATTCTTCTTCCAATCCTGATGTCACATTTTTCTTCGTATAGTCCAGCTTCTCAGATTATTTGTTCAGCATATAGATTAATAAGTATGGTGAAAGGATACAACCCTGACAAACTCCATTCTTGATTTTAAACCAAGCAGTGTTCCCTTATTCTATTCAAACAACAGCCTCCTGGTCAATGTATAGGTTCCTCATGAGTACAATTAAGTGTTCAGGAATTCCCATTCTTCTCAATGTTACTCACAATTTGTCATGATCCACACAATCCAATGCCTTTGCATAGCCAATAAAACATGAGTAAACATCTTTATTCTAGTATTCTTTGCCTAGAACCAAGATCCATCTGACAGCAGCTATGATATCCCTTGTTCCATGTCTTTTCTGAATCCAGCTTGCACCTCTGGAAGTTCTCTGTCAATATACTGCTACAACCGTTTTTGAATTATCTTCAGTGAGATCTTACTTGCAGGTGATATGAATGGTATTGTTTGATACTTTCCACATTCTGTGGGATCCCTTTTCTTTGGAATGGGTACAAATATGGATCTCTTCCAGTCAGTTGGCCAGGTAGCTGTCTTCCAAATCTCTTGGCATAACCAAGTGAGTGCCTCCAGTGGGTCATCCATTTGTTGAAATATCTTAGTGAGTAGTCCGTAAATTCCTGGAGCCTTGTTCTTCGCCAATTCCTTCATTGCAACTTCAACTTCCTCCTTCAGTACCTTTGGTTCTAGATCATATGCCACCTCCTGCAATGGATGAAGATCGACCAGTTCTTTTTGGTACAGTGACTCTGTGTATTCTTTCCATCTTCTTTTGATGTTTCCTGAATCATTCAATATTTTGCCCATAGAATTTTTCAATATTGCAAATGGAGGCTTGAATTTTTTCCTCAGTTCTTTCAGTTTGAGAAATGCAGAATGTGTTCTTCCCTTTTGGTTTTCTTACTCCAAGTCTTTGCACATTTCATTCCAGTAATTGGCTTTGTCTGCTTAAGCTGCTCTTTGAAATCTTCTGTTCAGCTCTTTTATCTTGTCATTTCTTCCATTTGCTTTAGCTACTCTTCACTCAAGGGCAAGTTTCAGTCTCTTCTGTTATCTGTTTTGGTCTTCTCTTCTTTTGTTGTCTTTTTGGTGACCTCTTGCTTTCCTCATGTATGATGTTCTTGATGTCATCCCACAATTTTTCTGGTTTTCGGTCATTGGTGTTCAATGCATCAAATCTGTTCTTTAGATGGTTTCTAAATTCAGGAGGGATATATTCAAGATCATATTTTGGCTCTCATGGACTTATTTTAACTGTCTTTAACTTTAGGTTGAACTTGCATATGAGCAGTTGATGGTCTGTTCCACAATCAGCTCCTGGTCTTGTTTTGGGTGAAGATATTGAGCTTTTCATCACCTCTTGCCACAGATGTAGTCAATCTGATTCCTGTGTGTTCCATCTGGTGAAGTCCACATGTACATCTGCCATTTGTGTCGTTGAAAAAAGGTATTTGCAGTGAATAAGTCATTGGTCTTGCAAAATTCTACCATGCAATTTCCAGCATTATTTCTGTCACCAAGGGCAAATTTTCCAGCTACTGGTGATTCTTCTTTGTTTCCAACTTTTGCATTCTAGTCACCAGTGATAACTAACACATCCTACTTGCATGTTTGGTCAATTCAGACTGCAGAAGTTGATAAAAATCTTCAATTTCATCATCTTTGGCTTTGGTGGTTGGTGCATAAATTTGAATAATAGTCATATTAACTGGTCTTCCTTGTAGGTGTATGAATATTATCCTATCACTGACAGCATTGAACTTCAGGACAGATCTTGAAACATCCTTTGTGATGATGAATGCTATGCCATTCCTCTTCAAATTGTCATTCCCGACATAGTAGGTCATAGGGTTGTCTGATTGAAAATGGCCCAAACCAGTCCATTTCAGCTCACTAATACCTAGGATATCAATCTTTATGCATTCAACTTCCAATTTTCCTAGATTTATACTTTGTACATTCCATGTCCAGATTATTAATGGATGTTTGCAGCTGTTTCTCCTCAATTCAAGTCATGTCATGTCAGCAAATGGAGGTCTCAAAAGCTTTACCTTATCCGTATTAGTAAGGCTGGTTTTGCTCTGATGATGCAGTTCTTCCCCAGTCATATTTTGAGAGCCTTCTAACCTAAGTGACTCATCCTCCTCCTCTGTATTGGACAATGTTTCCAGGCTATTCATAAACTTGTGCAGTAATATATCAGATAGTGTTCCTCGCCTATCCATAAGGTTTTCCCTGGCCAATTCTTTGAGAAGTGGATGGCCTCTTCCTTCCTAGTGTGTCTCAGTCTGCAAGCCACACCGAAACCTGTGCCCCATGTGCACCCCACTGGGTTTGAAATACCAGTGGCACAAGTTCAAGACTCACAGCAACATGTCACCATAGTAGGACAAACCGACAGACAAGTTTGTCTCCCTTAGCTGTTCAAAACCTCTCCAACCTCCCCTTACCTGGATCCCTGCTGCTGCCTCCTCACTCTATCCTGGTCCCCCTGGCCTTTTTCTCTCTTTTCCCCCACTGCTGCTTTGGGGTGTAGCCTGGGTTCCCTCCCCTCACCTGGATGCCTGTGGATAACTCCTCGCTCAGACTCCTTGCATATTTTTAGTATGTGCCCATAAACATTTACCTTTTCCAACTAGGGAAGACTTTAATCAGAAATTTTTAAGTAGCCTTAAATGTACCCCAGTTGGCTAATCAGGAAAACATAAAGACAAACACACACCTGTCTTAGTAAGTGTTCTTTAGAGAAATGGAACTAGTGAGAGAAAGAGACAGAGAGAGATGTTTACTTCAAGGAATTGGCTCATGTAGTTGTGAGGGCTGGCAAGTTCAAAATCTGTAGGTCAGTTGTGAAGTTGGAAACCTCTGCAGGCTTGTATCCCAAGACACAGGGAAGAGTGCAGACAAGAGAAAGAGTGTGTGTGGGGTTGTGAGCTCTGGAAAAACACCTCTTTACAGACTTGAGGCAGACCACACCTTAAAGAAACTCCCTTTTCAATGGATTGATTACATTAGGTCGCATTATGGAAGGTAATTATATTACCTTACATTACATTGCATTGTGGAATAGTAACTAGTCTAGTGCTTGACCATAGCACCGGGAATCATAGCCTGGTAAAGCTGACACATAAAATTAACCATCACACATTTCATAGTTTCAACAGTGAAAATTTATGGTAAATGTAAATTGAATAGTAGCAATTCAATGACTTGTATAGAAGGAACATCACAAACAAATTATTTCAACTGAAATCTGCTGACACATTGTGGCCTCATGACCTGGCCTCTCACTCTTCACATACCACTGTCTTTCTTTCTCACTCCACCTCAGCCACATTGGCCTCCTTACTGTTTCTCAAACCAATCAAGCACCTTCCCTTGTCAGAGTGTGAGCCTTGCTGTTATCTTTGTCTGAATGCTCTTCTCAGACATCCATATCCTTTCACCACCATTACTACTAGCTGCCATCCAATTGCCCACTGAGTCGATTCCAACTCATGGTGACCCCACAAGTGCCAGAGTGAAACTGTGCACCCCAGGGTGTTCAGTGGTTGATATTTCAGAAACAAATAACCAGGCCTTTCTTTTGAGGTACCTCTGGGTTCCCTTGAACCACAAACTTTTGGGTTAGCAATCAAGCACTAAACTGTTTGCATCACCCAGGACATCCAGTTCCTTCAGCGTGTTCATAAAATGCTACCTATCCATTCCCTGGCCATCCTTTTAAACATGTAGCAATAAACCCACTTCTTATCCCTTTTCTGGCTTTATTTTTATCCCTAGCATGATTAACATTCAAATATTCTATATATGTTCTTATAAATCTTATTTATTATTTGTCTTTTATACCACAAAGTAAGCTCCTTAATGGCAGTATAGATTTTTACTTATTTGTTCATTCCTTTATCCCCAGGACTTAGAATTATGCCTGCACATAGTAGGGACTCAATAATTGTTAAGCAAATGAATTTATAAACCTCATAACTAGTATTTAAACTCATTTCCTTCTGGATCAATTTATGCATATCAGGGTCTCAAGATTTAAAAATCCTCACTTAGAAAAAAAGAAGTTCTACTGAGACATACAAGATATACACTTTTCTCCCAAATAAAATCCCTCATAGTTTAAATAGTTACTGGCCACTGATACATGCTCTCAACCTCCCAAAACCAATTTTAAAATGAATCTTTCCCTGTTTTACTGCAAATACAATCCTTGGCAGTTTGCTGGAGCAGAGGTTAGAATGGTAACTGGAGATAAAGTACCCTTGAACTTTATTACTCACTTAATTTTATAATTTTTCATAGACTTTTATAAGCAGAATTTATCAGTTGTTTTTGCTGTTTTATTTATTTATTTACTTACTTATTTTCATCAGAGGCTAATCCTCTTTGTAAAATCCTTCTTTCCAAGCTCAGATAAAGACACACGTGGTACTTGGGAAAGCATTATTCTTTGAGCTGTCTCTTCAAAGAAGAAACCAATATTGCATCAACAAAGACTATAAAGACTATATACTTTTTGAATTATGTTCTAAAGAGGAGGTTTATTACATATTCTGCACATAAGAAACATTTTAACTTCTTTGGAAATACCTTTCACATTTGTCCTTCACTCAGAGAATTAGATAGCTAAACTCTCTCAGGATAGAAGTAGCTTTCATGGAGTCACGATAATAAAATTTTGTTCAAAATGTGTTTTAAAGTTCTTCTGTTTCCATATTAGCAAAACATTTCTCATTTTCTATAGTCCATTTTTAGTTTTCTATAGTGATATTTTCAAAAATCAACATGCTGAGAGGTATATTAAGGGTTTAAATTTTAGGTAGAAAATAGATCACTTATTTCCCTGAACAACACTATGCCTTACATTTATTCAAATTCAGAATTTCAGCAGGTTGACTACTGAATTAATACACACACTAGCTGACTGATACCAAAAGTAGAAACGTGTCTGGGGCCGCTGTACCGTGCAAACTGCCTGAACTATGTTCCAAATATAAACAATCAAGAAAACTGGTGCCAGTGAGGAGTAATTTTCAAATTTCCATTGATTGGGAAGATGAACTTATATTTTGCTGTTTATGTCAGAATGACACTTGAAACCCATCTTTCTGATTAATTTCAAGGATGTTCAGAGCCTTCCTACTGCTCTTTGTCCATCAGCCCATATCCCATTTTTGTGGAGCACATTTATTTTCATAATTTTTCAAATTCTTTTTTATCCCCCTTACTCAAGATTTTCAGCAAAGTCCGTCACCTCTCCTTACTACTCCCCATGTTTCCACCAGCCTAGCTCTCCTCCAGCCACTGGTTCTGTCTTGCTGACCTAGGAGTCACCAGCCACTTGCTGACTTTAGAGAAGCCTTGGCACAATCACAAAACTGTGAAGAGGCCATATGCATTGGATTTCTCCCAAAATGCTCCATAACCCTTCCTATCCAAGGCTGGGCTATTAGAAAGCATAACTAGCAATGTCCACTAGGGTGCACCACTCCAGTTCTCTGTTGTTTTTGTTATGTGCCCTTGAGTCGCACCTGACTCATAGTGACCCCTCCTTGGGTTTCCGAGGCGGTATCACTATGGAAGTAGATTGCCCAACCTTCCTTCCGAGAAGTGGCTGGTGGATTTGAACTGCCAGCCTTCTGGTTAGTGGTCAAGTGCCTTAGGCTACCAGTTCTCCCTAAGGTTCAAATAAATTAAGCACTCCTTTGAGTTTTTCGGTCTTTTTGTTTGTTGTTTGTTTGTTAAACACTGGGCACTTTAAAATGGAAAAAATGCCTGTTTATTGAATGTTTGGACAAAAAGTAACAGATAATATCTCTCAGGTAAAATCTGAAACAGATTTTAGTATTTTTCCTCTTGGGATGGAGATGGCTTACCATGGGTGGGGCTTTACTGCCACCTCCTGGACCACAGTGTGGCTGTACTGGAGAGACCCCATCAGAAGAACCATTTGCTAGCAAAATAGATGTAAAGCAACTGCAGTGACTCCAGTGTTCAGACCTTTCATAACTCTCCCCCAAATAATTCCTGTCTATCAGACCAGAACTGACTTCTTCATCCCTCTACCCTGGGAGGAAGAAGTATTTATTTATCTACCATTAGCTTATTTTCTCCCAACATCCATGGGGCTTGGCCATCTAAGTCAAGAAGAACAAGTATAAGTTGTCCATTCTTCTGGCTGAGAGGCACTTCCCCATACAAAATAATTTTTGATTCACAGGCATAGTGCCTAAGGCATTTGACTGTTAACCACAAGGCTGGCGGTTCAAACTCACCAGCCACTCCTCGGAAGGAAGACTGGGCAATCTACTTCCATAGAGATACCACCTTAGAAATCCATGGAGGGGTCACTATGAGTTGCAATTGACTCGACGGCAGTGAGTTTGGTTTTAATATATTTTGAATCAAATAATATTTTCTGAACCTGTTATTTGCCCCTGTTTCAGGGATAGGAAAAAAGTCTGCAGGGGAAAATTTCCAATATTCAAGCTAAAATCTACTTCAACTTTTCTTTTAAGACCTTTAAATTTCTTTGCCATCCCTTGTCGGTCAGTTTGTCATACTGTGCTGACTTGCATGTTGCTGTGATGCTAGCAGCTAGGCCACTAGTACTGCAAATAGCAGCAGGGTCAGTCATGGTGAACAGGTTTCAGTGGAACTTCCAGACTAAGATATATTAGGAAGAAAGGTCTGGTGATCTGCTTCTGCAAATTAGCTGACAAAAACCTTATAGAGCACTACTGAACACTGTCTGACATGGGGTAGGAGATGAGCCCCCAGGTTGGAAGGCACTATACAATAGCTGCAACTATGGCCTTAACATACCAAAGATCATGCAAATGGTACAGGACTGAGCAACATTTTGATATGTTATTCACAAAGTCAACCATCAGAGCTGACTAAATGGCAACTAACAAGAAATATCCTTTATTCACAGAAAAACGGAATTCAAATGGCTAAGAAGTATATGAAAAGGGAGAGAAAGAGATGAAATTATATGCAACCCCAGTAGTAATCAGGAGCATGTAAACTAAAACAACATTATTTTTACCATCAGATGGGTCAAAATGGAAATGTTTGATAATATCTCATGTGGTGGAGGAGTGGGGAAGTAGATCTTCTCATACACAGTGGGAATGTGCATTGATACAGTGTTTTGAGGGGCAATTTGGCAGAATCAACCAAAATATACAATGAAGTGTACCTCTTACAATTCTAAACATCCATCTGTAGTGAGCAGTAAGGAGCTCTGGTGGCACAGTGGTTAAAGCACTGGGCTGCTAATCAAAAGGTCAGTAATTCAAACCCACGAGCTGCTCTGTGGGAGAAAAATGGGGCAGTTTTCTTCTGTAAAGATTTACAGCCTTGGAAACCCTATGGGGCAGTTCTACTGTCCTATAGGGTCGTTATGAGTCAGAATCAACTTGACGGCAGCTGGTTTGGTTTTTTAGTTGAGTAAGCAATATCATTATTTCCCCAGCATACATTCTATACCTCCACTACTCTGTAGAAGCCATGTGGCTGCATTGATAGGCTGCCATTGGCCTAAGCCAATCAGCATAATTCAATTTCTTTTTGCCTCTATTATTCAGGCGTAAGCTAATGGCCCCATGGCTACAATGATTAATCCAGGGATGAGCAGTATCCAAATTTGTTTCGAGTGAACTGGAGGCATGAGTAGTTCAGTAGTAGAATTCTCAGCATCCATGCTGGAGACCCAGGTTTGATTGCTGGCCAATTCATTTCATGCGCAGCTACCACTCAGCTGTCAGTAGAGGATCGAGTGTGGCTATGAGGCTGAAAAGATTTCAACAGAACTTCTGGACTAAAATGGGCTAGAGAAAAAGGCCTGGTGACACATTTCTAAAAATCAGCCAATGAAAACCCTATGGATCCTAATGGTTGAAGCCATTACTGATTGTGCAGGTGGCAAAGGTGTGGGCAGTATTTTGTTCCATTGTGCATAGCATCACCATTAGTCGGGGGCTGACTTAATGGCAGGTGACAATAACAAGAGTGAAGTAAAGTTTTGTAGGATGACTGGGGGAAACCATTTCATCCTCTGTAAGTGAATGAGGAAGAAAGATGCTCCAGGAGTCTAAGCTCCCAAAGTTTATATTATCTAAAAAAACAACAAAATTGATTCCAGATTTAAGTAATCATGACCATATATTTATTTCAACCAATACTCCTAGTTCAATCATTTATTAAACGATGCCGAGTAAATTCCTTAAACTTTCAAATCCTGTTGCCTTTCCAACAAAATGAGAAAAACATTCCTACTTCATAGACTTATTATTACTATTACTACATAAAAATCACTGTGCTAAACAATGCGGAAAGAAATAGATAACGAGACGTGGCTCCTAATCTTTAGAGATGTTTAAAACTTATTTAGGGCAGCGACATTGGGTATTGTTCTTGCCCTGTGTGCCTTCAGAATCTGACAGTGCCTCTTCTGAAGGTTCTAGGAGCAGTTTAACAACTTTTGATTAATTGCTTTTTCTACTTAAAAATATGTGTGTGGGAGATAGACAGGTACACATATAAACAAAGAAATGATGATCCAAGAAAGAGGGCTAATAACAGATTGAGGAGAGAAATAATTGAAACACTGTTGTCATGGGATGAAGGAATAGTTTAAAATTCCATTATAGCATCAAATATAATGGAGAAAGCTTTCCAGCTCTGGGGGCACTGGGGTTAGTTTAATAAAGGGCAACTGAGAAAAACTCATTCTCCTGATTGACAAGTGATCCTACCCCTGGTCTAGATTCAAGAAAACATGCTTAATTAAGATGATTCACTGATTCACTCTTATATTAATTCAGGTTAACAGATAATATATTTCCAGAATTACACTAGAACCTTCCTTATTTCTATGTTGTTGTTATATGCAGTCGAGTCGGCCCTGACTCATAGAGACCCCTCCTTGGGTTTCCGAGGCAGTATCACTACGGAAGTAGGATTGCCCAACCTTCCTTCCGAGGAGTGGCTGGTGGGTTTGAACCTCCAGCCTTCTAGTTAGCAGTCAAGTGCCTTAGGCACTATGCTACCAGAGCTCCTTATTTCTATAGCAAAGTCAAATATGAATAAATAAAGCTGTGCATTAGGGGTAAAACTTTCACTGAAAACAAAGAGCACTGATATTTTATGGATGGGCTTTTATTTTTTTATTTTTAAAAAACTTCTCAGTGTTTAACACACACACACACATATTCAGACACCTAAGTCAGTGAGGAAAAGAATAGCCACACAGTAAAAGAGCTAGGACAATTGTTATCCACAAGAAAGAACATTTTAAAAACTTGGTATCTGCCTAGGAAATAGACTGAGGATATATGTGCCAAAATGTTGAGAAGGTCTTCCCCTCTAGCTGATGAAATTTCAGAAGCTTTTTCCTTTTCTTTTTTTCTAATTGGTCCATAAAGATCAGAAATCACTTGGGTAATTTTTAAAAACAGGAACAAAAAAGTAAGTGTGGTAGTTAAGGTTATATGTCAACTTGACTGGGCTGTGGTTTTGAGTGGCTTTGCAGCTGGATGTAATTTATTTCCCATGATGAGAATGCAATCACCTCCATAGTGGAATCTGCTGTGAGCAGCTAAGTAGTTGCTTTTGGGGTATGACCTGTTCCTAATATATAAGGAGAAGTTTGGAGAAAGGTCTATAGCTTTTCGCCACATTTGGATCCTGCATTTGGCCAAGTCTTCATCTCCAGTTCCTGGACTTGAACCAGTGTCCTGCCATGTTACCTGTTGATCTTGGATTCATCAGCCTCAGCAACCTGCAGCTGCCTGAGTTAGTAAAAAGCCTCTGGCTTCAGTAGGCCTGGAATTAGGGGCAGAGCTGAGGCCCAAGGTCGAGGGGCCTTTACCCAGCCCCTATAGCCAGCACTCTGAAATCAAGACTTCTAGCCTCCTAAACTCTCAGAGAATAAATTCCTATTTGTTAAAGCCAAAAAAAAAAAAAAAACAACTTCAGTGTTTAGTACATTCAGTATCAGATATCCAAACACATCTATAAACAAAACTCTAAAATCACAGGTTACTTGCAAGTGATGACATCAAGATTCGTGTACAGTGCTTCTCAGAAGGGCATGTTCAGAGACAGATGAGCTGTATGTTAATTATATTTTCAAGTTATTTCATGTCTGAAACTATCAAGAGAAAAAATAAGTCTCTTTAGAAAGTATTAAAAGAACGTGATTTTTCATTCCTATAGAAGAGGGTTAAGGGCCCCATTTCTAATGTAAAAAGCTTAACACAAAACAATAAAGAAAAATCCATTTGTTCCAATTCACCAAGACTAACTTTGAAGCCTTAGAGCAGTGTGCTCCTGGTGTTTTTCTAATTTCCTGCCAGGGAGTTATGATATAGAAGAGGGCCTAGCAATCAAGTCAATCACATCTTTCAGTCTGATCTGACTATTGTAAGGAGCACAGTTAAAATAAAGGAACTAGGAAAGTGATAGCCACTGCAGAGAACACATCTTCTGGGTTACCATTTCCCAGGGAGGTCAAATATTCTAAACAAGCAAGGGATTCTCACTCACAAGAACTGGATTCTAAGCCAGCCTAGATCTGTCACAATTTTTACCAGGTAACCTTCATAAGGCGTGTTATTTTAACACCAGGCTGCTGAGTCACCAGCTGTAAAAGAAAACTTGACAACAACCGTATGTTCCTATTGAGTCAATTCAGACTCATGGTGACCCCATGTGTCAGACTAGAACTATGCGTCATAGAGTTTTTATTTATTTATTATCATGCTTTAGGCATAAATTTACAGAGCAGAATTTGTTTTACATTCAACATTTCATGTACATTTGGTTTCACTCCCCAATTACCATCCCCACCCGACACCCTCCCCGCCCGCTCCCTGTGCCCCTCCTAGTTATGCACTCCTGTGTGTCCTGCTTTCCCTCTGTGTGAATGTTGCCCCTCTGGTGCCCCACGGCCGATTGCTCCAAGGGATGTATCTTGGTAGGTGGGTGCATCACCCTGGGATGAGTGGTCTGCATGTACGATTTATTTACTATTGGGCTGAGAGCCAGCCCTTGGGAGTGAGTTTTATCCCAGGCCCGAAGAGCATCATAGAGTTTTCAAGGCTTGATTTTTGGAAGTAGTTTGCCAGGCTTTTCTTCTGAGGCACCGCTGGGTAGACTGAACCCTCAAACTTTTGGTTAGCAGTCAAGCGTGCTAACCATTCACACTCCCTAAGTGCTCAGTTGTAGGTGTAGCCATTGAAAATTTTATGAGGCAGAGATCTACCGTGACACACAGGGGGTCACCCTGAGCAAGACTTAACACCACAACTGGTTTAACTTGCTCCACCTATACCCAAAGTTTCTAAAAGGAAGAATTTACAGATGATTTCAAATTTATTTGATAAATACCTAACAGTGGTATATATATTTTTTATAGTCTTTTAATTTAATAAATTCAAATAAAAGCCATCTATAAAGCTCAGTAAGATGTATTTATTAATTTTAAAACAAACATATACACACACAGTAAACTATTTTCCACCATCATTACATACATACATATTTCTTTTAGTATGTGATTAAATCATATCCTTGTAAAAAGAGACTATATAACATTTAACTGTCCAAAAAACTGATTATTTTGGTTAAGTATATATGGCCCTAATTTGCAAAATCTTCTTTTCTTAGTAGTACTGCCACCATTCTAATCAGATATGATAATCAAGTCTCAACTTGGACTTAAAACAAGTATAGGAAATGAGAGGGTGACTGATCCTAGACTCTCAGACACTGACCTGATATCTTATACTAATTAAAGTGATCTTTACCTCAAAAGAACATTTAAATAAGCTAGAGTGTCATTTGGCTTTAAGTAGCTCCTGGCTTTCCATGCTGTGGAGTCTCATCAGAATATTTTTCAATAAAATACAATAACAATAATATTTTAATGTGAAGTCTATCAACACCTATACGTTAATTCTTTCAATGTGTCAGACATATCAATATAGTCAAAAACCTGGTCAGAGGTTAAACAAGTTTTAATGTAACCACTTGTAGACCTGCACAAAGAACTCTGGGGCCACACGGGTTAAGTGCTTGGCTGTAAACCAAAAGGTTAGTGGTTCAAACCCAGTCAGTGGCTCCATGGAAGAAAAGATCTGGTTATCTGCTCCTGTAAAGATTTCTGCCCAGGAAACTCTATGGGGCAATTCTACTCTATCCTACAAGGTCTCTATGAGTCACCATAGACTCAACAACACACAACAACAACAACAACATAGACTTGTACATTGCATTCAACCCTATTTTGCCTCTTCTTGAATGTCCTAGTCTTTTGAGGCCCAAGTGTCTAGGGTCAGAATTTAAGTATTAAGCAAGCACTTCTGGAGTAATAGAGAAAGTGTTAATTAAATGGTTGAACTGAGTTCTAGTCACTGGCTTTTAGAATAAACAAGACACTGTTAATTGGTTAAAGCAAAAAAAAAAAAAAAAAATCCTACAAATTCTTGTCCTCTTAACAACCATCCCCTCAAATAATAAATGCAGAGTGTGACTGGAATCCCAGAAACCGAGAACCTGAAGCCCAATTGGTTTAATGCTCCCACCTAATAAATTGTGGACTAGTGTATTAGAAAAGACTGTAGGTAAGTGATTTTGTACCTTGGTGAAAAGCTTGGGGAAGGCTCCAGTGGTTGTGGAAGCAACAAGACAGGAATATACCTGGGTTTGAATATCAGGAGTTGTGTCCATAGCAATGGACCTCTTATCCCAAAAGCTTCTTCAGCTGGGTAGCTGAATAGCAATTGGCCCAGAGAAGGGTAATCAGTCCTGATCAACCGGCAATCCTGCTTCCCACCTCCTAATTTATATGTATACACACACACCTCTCTTTTTTCCATGAGAAACACAGTACTCAACTCCGAGGCATACCTACAAAACTCTCTGCTCTGGACTTGTTTTAATCATTTCCATCACAAAGGAATATAAGCACCAGAACCTTACAATACAGAGGAATACTCAACACCAGAGTTGCACCGGATCATTAGAAATAAGGTATTTCTTTGCTAGATTTACATTAGTGTAGTTCTTAGAAGATCAGCTGAGAGGCCAGACTCCCATAATACACTGATCAAATATCAGCAGCAATCACAGAAACCGAAAATATGCACCTATCCATGGAGAGCAGTTACATATTCTCTTAATGCTTAGAAACAAATACGATTTTAAAGTATGTTTTCATAGTTAAGCTTGGGTAAAGGAAACGTTTTCTCTTACTGATCCTAGTTTTCATTACCTACCCTCACCAATCACTCTTAAATAAATATACACATGTATACAAATAACACACGAAGTGCAATGCATTAATAATGACCTTTTATAATACGTTTCTCTCTTTTTACTCACTTTTAATCTTGAGTAACTTTAAGTATACAATCCAATAATAGTAAATGCATATTTACATAACAAGGACCATTATCAGCATTCTTTCACCGGATATATCTCGAAATAAGATCAGTGAACTTTAAAGGTGATGGGTTAACAGTTGGGGGTCTACTTGTTCAGTCTTCTTTTTAAATACTTGGAAGCCTTTGTCTTTCCTTCTTCTGCAAGGTCGTTTTCAGAAAATACAGGAAGTTCAAAAGGAAACAATCAAAACCATGAATCTCTTCACGTACAAGATCAGCAATCTTGTTGCATGAAGATGTCACTTCAAGTGCTAGAGCAGCATCTAAAAGCACAGGACACACACCATCAAGTATGTTACATAAAATTTCTCTAGAAACTGAATCCTAGGTCACTTGTTTTTATCACATTGTATGTATTGATAATATTGGTAGATACCATACAGTCTAAGAAAACCTCAGATCATATTTATCAAAAACAAGATTTTGAAAATAATCTTTAGGATAATTACCAATCAAAATGATTAGGTATAGCATATCATATTTTATTTAAATAACGACTAATTTTAACAAAACAGATCTCAAGTTTTGTGGGGCTTTCGGTTTATACAGTTTGTAGGAATTAACTCACATTGTTGTTTAATTTGTTAATTTGTGGGAATTAACTCACAGAGCTCATAGTAAAGACCTCCAAAGAACATTTTACCTCTGGAAATTTTACAAACATATGGCCATGTGAATGCATGGCAGAGACCTTTCCTGGGGCCTTAGGTCTGTGCAAGTGAGAGCTTAGTCTCACATGAAACTTTAGGTTTTTCACTTCGTAGTAAATTCACTTTTGAAATCAGAGACACACGAAATACTTTGTGGAAGTTAATAGATTAATTCCTACAATACAGTTATGAGAATGTGGGATTTTACTATCATCATATTTCACACAATGTAATGAGAAATAAAAACACTGAATGACTTTCCAGAGGTCACATGGTAAATCGTCACTCAAAAAGTTCTGGGTGTTTTTTTGTGTTTTGTAAATACTAACGTGATGTTTAAAAGGAAGACAATAATTTGGTATAGAGCTGATGCCTCTTTATTGGGAAAAAGATTGCTAATCAATCATTTATTCATCTAATTTTGATTTACAAGCCCATAGGACAAATGACTAATGAGGGAAATAAATACATATCCTTCTGAAACACTTGTTAATCTAAATTCACATTACTGTATTCAATGAAATGCAGGAGGTTAGCTTAAGAGAAAATGATGAAAATTCTATGAAAAGGGATTTCATCTCAAAGACAAATGCTACTTTGGGTTTCTAAGAGGTACAACTCTTTGTCTATCAGTAGTTCTAGAATCAGTCACCAGGGACGACTCTAGAATCAGTCACCAGGGATGACTTCAGCTAAAGAATTTGGTACTCAGCAAGCTATAAAATATTTCCCATGAATGGTTACACAGCTTTAAGTATGAAAAGTCACACCTACCCAGTTCATAATCAAAATAATCCTCAGTGCTGGTGCTCTACTCAAGGGAAGGCAGCCTCTGAAGAATCCGAAAGGGCAGACCCTGACACCTATGAATTAATAATAAAGCATCATAAGTTCTCATGCCCCAAATATCTGAATTATGGTGGCTCAAATATCAGATGTTTAGAAGTCACCATTTATAGAAGTTAGTTGCATGGAAGAAAATGAAATAAGGGAATATTATTCTTTGACTTATTAGTTTATAAATATATCAAAACATATTTCTGATCTGCTATGTCAGTGTAATCCTACTAGATTTCATCATCTTCCTCACTTAATACAAAAGTCTTCTTCCCACCTAAGGGTACATTCCCCATTCTGTTTGCCCAAAGGACAAACTCCAATCACAGAATGGCAGGGAAGTATAAAGAAGCTAAAACTCTGAAGGAAACTCCATCTTCCCAGCCAGAGGAAGCAGGACAAGGGGTCCCTGTAGGGTAAAAAGTGTGAGAGGAATCCTGGAGAAAGGAGAAGCAATAAACAGGATGCTCTAATTCTGAGTATAAACCCACAGAAGTCTTAGTCTAATTCCTGAATTATGCATGCATGGGACAAATCCAACCCAGCACAGCAAAGGCCTAGAGAACAGATTTGAACCACTTCTCAAGATGCTAAGGCAGAACTCAGAGTGTGAAGAAAGCTTGAATGATTGCCTGCTGAAACAAAAATATCAACATTCTCCAGGGGACTCTAAAAGAACCCAGAGTCTACACAATAAAACATTCACAATGTCCAGGATACAATCCAAAATTATGGGATATAAAAAGATCCAGGAGAGTGTGACCAATTCTTTTAGGAAAACATAATCAATGGATATCAGTTCTAAGATGGCCCAACATTGGAACCACCACACAAAGCTCTGAAGCAGCCATTTAAAGCTGTCAGAAGTAAAGAAAGACATACTTGAAATGAATGAAGGAACATAGATTCTTAGCAGAGAAGTTGTTGTTGTTATGTGCCGTAGAGTCAGACTGGACTCATAGTGACGCCTCCTTGGGTTTCCGAGGCAGTACCACTACGGAAGTAGATTGCCCCATCTTTCTTCTGAGGAGTGGCTGGTGGGTTTGAACTGCCAGCCTTCTGATTAGCAGTCAAGTGCCTTAGCACTATGCTACCAGAGCTCCTAGCAGAGAAGTAGAAACTTAAAAAAAAAGAACCAAATGGAAATTTTAAAACAGAAAATACAGTATCTGAAATTTTAAAAACTCACTGGATAGGTTTAATAGCAGGTTGGAGATGATAAATTAAAGAAGCAGAGAACTTGAAAATATATCAATAGAAATTATTAACCTCTGAAGAATGGAGAGAAAAAAGTTTGCAAAAAAGTGAACAGAGCCTTAGAAGCCTGTAAGAAAGCATTAAAATGTCTAACATATTTTTATGAATTTTCAGGAGACAAAAAAAAGATATCGTAGAGGAAAAACATGTTGTTGTTAGGTGGTGTCGAGTCAGCTCCAACTCATAGCAACTCTGTGTACAACAGAACAAAACACTGCCCAGTCCTGTGCCAGCCACACAATCCTTGCTATACCTGAGCCCACCATTGCAGCCACTGTGTCTATCCATTTCATTGAGGGTCTTCCCCGTTTTCGTTGACCCTCCACTTTACCAAGCATGATATCCTTCTCCAGAGAATGGTTCCTTCTGACAACATGACCAAAGTAGATGAGACAAAGTCTGGCCATTCTCACTTCCAAGGAGTATTCTGGCTGCGCTTCTTCCAGGACAGATTTGTTCATTCTTTTGGCAGTCCATGGTACTTTCAGTATTCTTTGCCAACACCACAATTCAAAAGCATCAACTCTTCTTTAGTCTTCCTTGTTCTTTGTCTGGTGCTCACTGCATATGAGGTGATTGAAACCAACACCATGGCTTAGGTTAGGTGTACCTTAGTCTTCAAGGAGACATCTTTGCTCTTCAGCACTTGAAAGAGGTCTTTTGCAGCAGATTTTCCCAGTGCAATACGTCCTCTGATGTCCTGACTGTTGCTTCCTTTGGTGTTGGATAGCAGAACCAAGTAATATGAAATCTTCGACAACTTCAATCTTTTCTCCATTTATTGTGATGCTGCTTATTGGTCCAGCTGTGAGTATTTTCATTTTATGTTGAGATGTAATCCATACTGCAGATTTCATCAGTAATCTTTATCAGTAAGTGCTTCAAGTTATCTTCACCTTCAGCAAGCAAAGTTGTGTCATCTGTGTATCGCAGGTTATTAATGAGTCTTCCTCCAATCCTGATGCCATGTTCTTCTTCATAAAGTCCAGCTTCTCAGATTATTTGTTCAGCATACAGACTGAATAAGTGTGGTGAAAGGATACAACCCTGACACACTCCATTCCTGATTTAAACCATGTGGTATTGCCTTGTTTTATTCAAACGACAGCCTCCTCATCTATGTACAGGTTCCTGATGAACACAATCAAGTGTTCTGGAATTCCCATTCTTCTCAATGTTATCCATAATTTGTTATGATACACACAATCAAATGCTTTTGCATAGTTAATAAAATACAACTAAACATCTTTCTGGTATTCTTTATTTTCAGCCAAGATACATCTGACATCAGCAATGATATCCCTTATTCCACATTCTTTTCTGAATCCAGCTTGCAATTTCTGGAAGTTTCTGTCAATATACCACTGCAACCATTTGTGAATTATTTTCAGCAATATTCTACTTGCATATGATATTGTTCGATAATTTCCACATTCTGTGGGATCACCTTTCTTTGGAACGGATACAAATATGGATCTTTTCCAGTCAGGTGGCCAGGTAGCTGTCTTCCAAATTTCTTGGCATAGATGAGTTAGGGCCTCCAACGTGGCATCCATTTATTGAAACATCTCAATGGGTATGCCATCAATTCTGGGAGCCTTGTTCTTCTCCAGTTCTTTCAGTGCAGCTTTGACTTCCTCCTTCAGTACCATTGGTTCTTGATCACATGCCACCTCCTGAAATGGATGAACATCAACCAATTCTTTTTGGTACATTGACTCTGTGTATTCCTTCCATCTTCTTTTGATAGTTCCTGTATCATTCAATATTTTGCCCACAGAATCTTTCAATATTGCAACTTGAGTCTTGAATTTTTCCTTCAGTTCTTTCAGCTTGAGAAATGCTAAGTGTGTTCTTCCCTTTTGGTTTTCTAACTCCAGGTCTTTGGACATTTCATTATAATAATTGACTTTGTCTTCTCGAGCTGCTCTTTGAAATCTTCTGTTCAGAGGAAAAACATATTGAAGAAATAATAAACAAAGCTTTCCAAGTTTGATAAAGGACATAGATTTACAGATTCAACAAGCTCAACAAATCACAAAGGCTAATTCAAAGAAAACTATGCCTAGACACATTATATTCAAAGTAATGAAAACAGAAAAAGACTATATTTTGAAAAAAAAAAAAAGAAAAAAGAAGAAGAAGAGACCAATTGTTGCTTCTTAGATTGCTTGCAAGCTTTGAAGACCCCAGTCACTACTCACCAAAGTAGGATGAGTACAGTGTTTTTGTGTAGTATGTGATACCCATTGAGCTTGATGTCCCTGTGACCATCGTCCTGAGCCTGCGAGCCCAGTGACTCACTCCCTTAAGGTGTTTGGCTGTGGTTAAGAAGTTATCATAACTTTTCCCCCTGTTAGCTCTATTATATATGGACATTCTTATAGCACATACAAATATATATGTAGAAATATCATCTGCCAATCTTATATATGGTCATGGGCATATTCCCTTTTGCCCAATCATTTAGCCTGTCAACCTGTGTACCCACCCATGGATTAGTGTTTGTTATTACTGATAAAGCAGAGTCACTGTATTTTGAGGGTCGTTTGTTATGCAGCAAGAGGTAACTAATACACAGAGCTGAGTTGGCACATGATCATCCCTCAATTGTTGAGTGGGTGAATATCTCCACTAACAGCCAACTAACTGTTCCCAGAACAATTTGTTCTATCTTTGGACAACTCTGTTAGAAATCATTAAAATTATAGTGGTGATGGTGGTATAACATGGTGAATGTAATTAATGTCATAGAATAGTACACTTACAAATGTTAAAATAGCAAATTACTTTATTATATATATTTTATGATGATAAATTATTAAAATTATATTGGAATATTTCTCAAAAAAAAGACTACATTTTGAAAGCAAGGAGACAAAATGAAACATTAAATATAGAGACTAACAATTCAAATTCTTGAGAATTTTCCATCAGAAATCATAGAGATCAGAAGACAGAGGGAAAAAAATCTTATAGTGCTGGAAAACAAACAAATTGCTAACTCAAATTCAAAGTCAGGCAAAATAAAATCATTCTTAAATGAAGCAAAACTAAGAGAAATTGTCACATGCTGTGTAAAATATCCTAAAGAAGTTTTTCAGGATTAAGGAGAATAATATCTAAAGAAAACTGGAATATTTAGGAAAGAAGGAAGAACACAGGAATGGCAAATAGCTAGGTATAAAAGACTAGGTCTTTTCATAAATTATTTAAAATATTTAGCAAAAAAGTATGACATATTTCCTGGGAGGGAAGGGGAGGAAACACTGTAAAAATAAAAATTTTTTTAAAAATAAAGTATGACATAATGAGATGGGATATTCAATATATGTTGCTGTGGCACATATGACAACTCTAACAAAAAGGTTTGGTTCGAAGAAAGGGAAATATGCTTGCAAGATTTCTATATTTAGTGTTAAGTATACAATATTAATTCTAAGTACACTGTGAAAGATTAGGTATGTATATTGCAATCCCAAGTGTAATCACTGAAAAAAAATAAAAATATAGTAGATATATGCAAAAAGCTGATACTAAAAACATTCAAATACAAAAGAAGACAGGAAAGGGAAAATAGAAGAACAGGCAGAAAACAGGTAATAAAAAGACAGGCCTTGATCCAATATCAATGTTGTTGTTGTTGTTATGTGCGTCGAGTTGGACCTGACTCATAGCGACCCCTCCTTGGGTTTCTGAGGCAGTATCACTACTGAAGTGTCCTCCTTCTGAGGCGTGGCTGGTGGGTTTGAACTGCCAGCCTTCTGGTTAGCAGTCAAGTGCCTTAGGCACTATGCTACCAGAGCTCCTATGATATCAATAATCACATTAAATTTTAATGGTCTGAACATTCAGTGGAATGAAATTCCAATTACCAGTTATTAAATCAATACTACATACTTCTATGAAGGGACTTTGCAGATGAAATTTAAGGTTACTGATCAGCTGATATTAAAATAGAGAGACTAAAATAAATAAATAGACTATCCTGAATTAACCTTAGAGGCCCAATGTAATCACATGAACCCTTAAAAACAGAAGAATGAGTCAGAAAGACGAGGCAGAACATGAATGCAGAGGAAACAGATGAGGTCAAAAGGGAAGCCAGAGAGATGCAAAGTGTGAGAGGAATTCAGCAACTGTTGTTGGCTTTAGAGATGAAGTGGGTCATGAGCCAAGAAATATAGGTGGCCTCCAAAAACTGAGCACAACCGTGGCTGTCAGCCAGCAAGGAAATGAGGACCTCAGTCCTCTAACCACAAGGAATTAAATTCTATCAACAACCTAAATGAGCCTGGAAACAGATTCTCCCCTAGAGCCTTCAGAAAGAAATACAGCCCTGCCTACACCTTGACTTTGGCCTGTGAGACTTTAAACAGTTAACTAGCTGTGCCCATGATTCTGACCCACAGAAACAGTGAGATAATAAATGGATGTTGTTTAAAGGTTGTAGTCATGTGTTAGCAGCAATAGAAAGCAAGGACACATTCTAATTAAAAGAAAGAGTAGATACAAAGGTATGACCCCACCTATAGGCCATCTGCAAAAGAAACATTTTAAGTAATAATAATAATTTTTAAAAAGATAGGTTGAAAGTAAAATGATATACCATACAAACAAATAAACACAAGTAGTTGGAGAGGCGACTTTAGTCTCAGACAAAATAGATTTCAAGACACAAAGCACTATAGAGACAAGGAGGTACGTTTCATAAAAATAAAAGGGATAATTTATCAGGAAGACAAAACAATTATAAATATTTATATATCTAATAATGGCTATCTAAAATACACAAAGCAAAAATTAACAGGGAACTAGACAATTCCACAATCACAGGATTTTAACAGCAGTCTTTCAGGAACTGATGTTGTGATTAGGTGCTGTCGAGTCAGCACTGACTCATACTGACCCTGTGTACAACAGAACAAAACACTTCCCAGTCCTGCATCATACTCACGATTCTGCAATGCTGAGCCCACTGTTGTAGCCACTGTGTCAATCCAGCTCACTAAGTGTCTTCCCCTTCTTCGCTGATCCTCACGTTACCAACATCATGTCCTTCTCCAGGGAATGATCCCTTCTGACAACATGATCAAAGGAGGTGAGACAAAATCTGACCACTCTCACTTCTAAGGAACATTCTGGCTGCACTTCTTCCAAGACAGATTTCTTCATTCTCTGGTAGTCCATGATATTTTCAGTACTCTTCACCAACACCATAATTCAAAGGAATTAACTCTTCTTCAGTCTTCCTTATTCACCATCCAGCTTTTGCATACATAGGAAGTGATTAAAAATATACCATGGCTTGGGTTAGGTGCACCTTAGTCCTCAAAGTGACATCCTTGTTTCCCAATACTTTTAAGAGGTCTTTTGCAGCAGATTTCCCAGAGCAATATGACATCTGATTTCTTGACTGCTGTTTCCATGGGTGTTGACTATGGCTCTAAGTAAAATGAAATCCCTGACAACTTCAATCTTTTCTCCATGTATCATGATGCTGATATTGGTCCAGTTGTGAGAATTTTCATTTTCTTTATGTTGAGGTGTAATCCATACAGCAGACTATAGTCTTTGCTCTTCACCAATTAACTCATGTTCACTTTCAGCAAGCAAGGCTGTGTCATCTGTGTATCACAGGTGTTACTGAGTCTTCTTCCAGTCCTGATGCCATGCTGTTCTTCATACTCCAGCTTCTCACATTATTTGCTCAGCATACACACTGAGTAATTAAGGTGAAAGGATACAGCACTGGAACACACTGTTCTTGATTTTAAACCATGCAGTATCCCCTTGTTCTGTTCAAACTTGTCTATGTACAATTTCCTCATGAGCACAATTAAGTGTTCTGGAATTCCCATTCTTTGCAATGTTATCCATAATTTATTATTATCCACACAGTTGAATGCCTTTGCATAATCGACAAAACACAGGTAAACATGTTTCTGGTATTCTTTGTTTTTAGCCAAGATCCATGTGACATCAGCAATGATATCCCTAGTTCCACATACTCTTCTGAGCCTAGCTTGAAATTCCAGCAGTTACTGTCAATATACTGATGCAACTGTATTTGAACTACCTTCAGCAAAATTTTTTTAAAAATTGTCATTGTGATTTGGGTGAAAGTTTACAGAGAAAATTCATTTTCCATACAACAGTTCACATACACTTTGTCTCATGACATTAACTGCACTTTCCCACAATGCAACAGATCCCCTTCTACTTCCTCCCCATAGTTACCTCTTCCCTGTGTTCTTCCCTCCCATACATTCCTTCTCCATGAGCTGTCTCCCTGTGCAGACACAGCCCTTCCATTCTCCCATGATTTATCCCTCCAAGAAGCATATCTACCTAATATAAATGTTCAGCTCATATGCCTGTCTTTTGTTTGGCTGGAAGCCACAGGAGTGGTTTCAATTCCAGACCTAAAGGGCAGCTAGGGACCATGGTCTTAGGGGTTCCACCAGGCTCTATCAGACCAGCAAACCTGGTTTTTTTTGTTTTGTTTTGTTTTTTTACGATTTTGAGTTTTGTTCCAGATTGCTCTCCCACTCTATCCAGGATCTCTACATAGATCCCCCTCTGAGTGGTTGACAGTGGTAGCAGGACACCATCTAGTTCTTTTAGTCTCATAGTCATATAGGCTGAGGATCACACGGTGTACCAGTTCAGTTTTCTTCCTTCTTCTTTGCTCTGGATGAGGAGAGACCCATTGTTGCACCTAGATGGCACTTGCAAGCTTTTAAGACCCCAGTCGCTACTTACCAAAGTAGGATGTGGAACAATGTTTTTGGCATCAATGTTATGCCAATTGAGCTTGATATCCCCTGTGACCATGGTCCTGAGTCTACAGATCCAAATACTCTCTCCCTCAGGGTAGCTGGCTGTGGCTAAGAAGCCACCACAATCTTGTCCCTGAGCTCTACTATACACCAAGACATTCTTACAGCACAAACAAATACACATGTAGAAACATTGTCTGTCAACCCTGTACATAATGATGGGCACACTCCTCCCTGCCTAGACATACCTGATTATTCAACCTGTCTACCCATCGATCCACCCATGCTTGCCATCAATGACAACATAATACTGTACATGCAAAAGAGTTCATCCTTGTTGTCTGTACCCCCTGTGTACCTCTCTATGTCTTTTTCTTCCTCAGTGCCACCATAGTAATCATTCACTTTTGGCACATTGCCCTTCCCTTCACTCAAATCAATACTTATCTCTACCTATCTAGTAGTGTAGTGCCTAAGGCACTTGACTGCTAACCAGAAGGCTGGTGGTTCAAACCCACCAGCCACTCCTTGGAAGGAAGGTTGGGCAATCTACTTTCATAGTGATACTGCCTTGGAAACCCAAGGAGGGGTCACTATGAGTCAGATCTGACTCGACGGCACATAACAACAACAACAACAACCTATCTAGTAGTGCTCCCTCCCCTCTCCTCCCATCCCTGGTAACCAAGAAAGAAAGCTTTGATTCATATATAAACCTTTCCTTGACTTTTTACAATTGTGAACTAATACAGTATTTGTCGTTATGTGACTAACTTATTTCATTCAACATAATGTCCTCCAAGTTCATCCATGTTATGTGGTGTTTCTCAGATTCTCCACATTCCTACCACAAGTAATAATCAATACATCTTGACTGCATGTTTGGTCAATTTCAGACTCCAGAAGTTGATATAAACCTTTGATTTCTTCATCTTTCACTTTAGTACTTGGTACGTAAATTTGAATAATAGTAGTATTAACTGAGGAGCTCTGGTAGCATAGTGCCTAAGGCGCTTGACTGCTAACCAGAAGGCTGGCGGTTCAAACCCACCAGCCACTCCTCAGAAGGAAGGTTGGGAATCCTACTTCTGTAGTGATACTGCCTCGAAAACCCAAGGAGGGGTTGCTATGAGTCGGGACCAACTCGACAGCACATAACAACAACAACAACAACAACAAGTATTAACTGATAGAATGAAAGAAACAAGCTAAATTATTAAAGACATAGAATATTGAGACAACACCATTAACAACTTTAATCTGATTTCACATTAATAGAATACTATACCCAGCAACCGCAGAATACCCATTCATTGCAAGGGGATAAGTTTCACTCACTAAGATAGACACTATGTTGGGCCATAAAACATATCTAAATGAATTTTAAAAGAATCAAAATCAAACAGAGCATATTCTCTAATCACAATGGAATTAAGTTATAAATAAATATCTGCTGTTGTTAAGTGCTGTTAAGTCAGTTCTGATTCATAGTGACCCTTATGTACATAAAACAAAATACTTTCCAGTCCTACAAAATCCTTACTATACCTGAGCCCTTCTTTGCACCCATAGTGTCAATCCACTTAATTGAGGGTCTCCCCCTTTTTTGCTGACCTTCCATTTTCCAAGCATGATATTGTCCCCCAGAGAATGGTCCCTTTTGACAATATTACCAGAGTAGGTGAGACAAAGTCTGGCCATTCTCGCTCTCAATGAGCATTCTGCCTACACTTCTTCCAGGACAGGTCTGTTAGTTCTCACAGTCCACAGTATTTTCAGTATTCTTCACCAACACTACAACTCAAAAGCATCAACTTTTCTTTGATTTTCCTTATTATTTGTCCAGCTTTCACACACATATGAGGCATTTGAAAATACCATGGCTTGGATTAGGCACACTTTAGTCTTCAAAGAGACATCTTTGCTCTTCAGCACTTTAAAGAGGTCTTTTGCAGCAAATAAGACCAGTGCAATACAATGTCTTATTTCTTGACTGCAGCTTCCATTGTTGTTGATTGTGGATCCAAGTAAAGTAAAATCTTTGACAACTTCAATCTCTTCTCCATTTATCATGATACTGCTTATGGGTCCAGTTGTGATGATTTTCATTTTCTTTATGTTGAGGTGTAATCCATACTGCAGACTTTATCAGTAATCTTCATCAGTAAGTGCTTCAAGTCATCTTCACTTTCAGCAAGCAGGGTTGTATAATCTACATATCACAGGCTGTTAATGAGTCTTCCTCCAATCCTGGTGTGCCTCTTTGTTCTTCATATAGTCCAGTTTCTCAGATTATTTGCTCAGCATATAGATTGAATAAGCGCAGTGAAAGGATACAATCCTGATGCACACCTTTTCTGATTTTAAACCATGCAGTATCCCCTTGTTCTGCTGCCATGACAGCTTCTTGGTCTATGTACAGGTTCCTCATGAACACAGTTAAGCCTTCTGAAATTCCTATTATTTGCAATGTTATCCAAAATTTGTTATGATCCACACAGTTAAATGCTTTTGCACAGTCAGTAAAACACAAGTAAACATCTTTCTGGTATCCTTTGCTTTCAGCCAAGATCCACCTGACATTAGCAATGACACCCTTCATCTCATGTCCTCTTCTGAATCCAGCTTGCATTTCTGGAAGTTCCCTGTCAATATACTGCTGCAACCATTTGTGAATTATCTTCAGCAAGATTTTACTTGCATGTGATATTAATGATGTTGTTCAATAATTTCCACATTCTGTTGGATCACCTTTCTTTGGAATGAGTACAAATATGAATCTCTTCCAGTCACTTGTCCAGATATCTGTCTTCCAAATTCTTAGCTTAGATGAGTAAATGCCTCCAATGTGGCATCCATTTGTCGAAACATCTCAATGGCTATTCTAATTCAATAATTTCAATAAGTTATTTTGAATTCTTATTCAAAAACATCTCAATGGGTATTCCAGTCAATTTCTGGAGCCTCGTTTTTCACCTATTCCTTCAGTGCAGCTTCAACTTTTTCCTCAATACCATTGGTTCTTGATCATATGCCACCTCCTGAAATAGATGAACATCAACCAATTCTTTTTTGCATAGTAACTCTGTGTATTCCTTCCTCTTCTTTTGATGTTTCTTGTATCGTTCAATATTTTGCCCATAGAATCTTCCAATATTGACACTTGAGGCTTGAATTTTTTCTTCAGTTCTTTCAGCTTGAGAATTGCCAAGCATGTTCTTCCTTTTGGTTTTCTAACCCCAGGTCTTTGTACATTTCATGATAATAATTGACTTTGTCTTCTCCAGCTGCTCTTTGAAATCTTCTGTTCAGCTCTTTCATCTTGTCATAACTTCCATTTGTTGTAGCTACTATCTGTTCAAGAGCAAGTTTCAGAGTTTCTTCTGACATCCATTTTGGTCTCTTTTTCCTTTCCTGTCTTTATAATGACCTTTTGCCATCTTCATGTATGATGTTCTTAATGTCATCCCACAATTCCTCTGGCTTTTGGTCCGTGGTGTTCAATGCACCAAATCTGTTCTTCAGATGGTCTCTAAATTCAGGTGGGATATAATCAAGGTCATAGTTTGGCTCTTGTGGACTCACTTTAATTGTCTTCAGCCTGGAACTGGCATATGAGTAATTGATGATCTGTTTCATAGTCAGCTCCTGTCCTTGTTTTGGCTGAAGATATTGAGCTTCTCCATTGCCCCCTTCCAGAGATGTAGTCGATCTGATTCCTGTAGATTCCATTTGGCAAGGTTCACATGTATAGCCACCATTTATGTTGTAGGAGAAAGGTATTTGCAATGAATAAGTTGTTGGTCTTGCAAAATTCTATCATGTGATCTCTGGCATCATTTCTATCACCAAGAACATATTTTTCAACTACCAATGATTCTTCTTTGTTTCCAACTTTCACATTCCAATCACCAGCAATAATCAATACATCTTGATTACATGTTTGGTCGATTTTAGACTGCAAAAGTTGGTAAAAAATCTTTAATTTCTTCATCTTTGGCTTTGGTTGTCAGTGTGTAAATTTGAATTATAGTAATAGTAACTGGTCTTCTTGTAGGCATACGGATATTATCCTATGACTGACAGCATTGTACTGCAGGGTGGATCTTGAAATATTCTTCGTGACTAAGAATGCCACACTATTCTTTTTCATTTGTCATTCCTGGGATGGTAAATCATATGATTCTCTCATTCAAAGTGGCCAAAACAGTTGACTGCAGCTCACTAATGCCTAGGATATTGATCTTTATGCATTCCATTTCATTTTTGACAAATGATGTAGGAAATCTCAAATATCTGACTGTTAACACACTACTAAATAACCCATGGTCAAATTGGAAGTTTCAGGGTAAATAAGAAAATGATTGGACTAAATGATAATGAAAATACAGCATATCAAAACTTGTTGGATGCAGCTAAAGCAGTGCTTAGAGGAAAATATGCAGCTTTACTTATTTACAGTAGAAAAGAAAAATGACCTAAAAATCAGTGACCAGGAGATGGGTTCTCTTAAGAAACTGGAAAGATAGAGCAGAATAAGTGCAAAATAACAAAAGGACAAAACTAAGAAATATAAGATCCAAAATCAATAAAATATACAATAGAGAATATTAACAATGCTAAAATTCAGTTTATTGAAAAAAAATCAACAAAATTGACAAACCCACAGGGGAAAAAAAAAGAGTGAACACAATATAATAAAAACAAGTAAGTAATCACCGATATCACTACAGACATTTAATAGTCCTACAGACATTAGGAGCTCTGGTAGCATAGTAGCTAAAAGCACTTGACTGCTAACCAGAAAGCTGACGGTTCAAACCCACCAGCCACTCCTCGGAAGAAAGGTTGGGCAATCCTACTTCCGTAGTGATACTGCCTCGGAAACCCAAGGAGGGGTCGCTATGAGTCGAGGCCAACTCGACGGCACATAACAACAACAACAACAGACATTAAAAGGATAATAAGAAAATACTAGAAGCAATTTTATGCTGACATAAAATTGGGCAAATTTCTTCAAAAATACAACTTACCAAAACAGACATAAGGAGAAACAAAAATCTGAATAGCACTCTGTCTATTAAAGAAATTAAACTTATTATCCAAATCTTTCCCCAAAATAAAACTCCTGAGACACATGGCTTCACTAGAGATTTCTATCAAACAATCAAGAATGGTAATTTGTGGTATTTACTACACCTACTTTCTCTTTTATTATATTTTACATGCAACTGGAAATTGAACAAGTAAATCGAGAGTAAAATGCAACACTAGTTTATAAGTATAAAATGATTACCTTAAAACAGCAAATAAAATATTGAAGCTTTATTTCAACCCTGAAAATTGTTTTGAATAATAGTGCACTCACAAAAGACCAAATAAAAAATTCTATGCCTCTAAAATCCCTATTTAATTTAGATTTAGAAGTATACAAGGAATTTATCAAGACTCTAGTTCCTAAATGTGGGATTTGTGACATCTTTACATAATAGTAGTTTGGTCAGTTTTGATTAAATGTTACTGCAGAATTTGTTGACAAGAGATAAAGCAAAGTTAATAGAGGTCAATAAATCCTTTCCTCTGCATCTCTAGGTAACTGCTGCTGTAATTTGTTATCTTCAAGAATACTATTCAGCTTGCTTGTAGAACTCTACAAAACTATGAAAGAGTAACAGTAGAAAAAGCATACACATGGATAAGGAGACAACAGATCCTCTTTATGAAGTGGAAATGTTATAATAATGATGGAAAATTAAATTTTAAAACAAATGTTGCTTAGCTTCAACCAAAGGTGAGAAATCTTTTTGAAGAACTAAAGGGAAAGTACTGTGACCTATAAGAAGTTTGTAGCTAGTTGTGGAAGGCTCAAGAGATTTTAAAAATATGCAGAATTTCTTAATGTAAATGTGAGTGATATGAGAGGGAATGTATCACTGGGCATGAGGGCTCAGGGCCATAGTCTCAGGAAAGACTAAATTCAATTGGCTTAACAGTGCACACAAAGACAGTGTTCTACATCCTACTTTGGCGAGTAGTGACAGGGGCCTTAAAACTTTGTGAGCAGCCATCTAAGGTGCAACTATTTTCACCATCCAGATCAAAGAAGAGTGAAGACAATCAAAGATGCAAGCAAACAATTAATCTAAAGGACTAATGGGCCATGCAAACCACGGCCTCCATGACCCTGAGACCAAAATAGACGGTGCCCAGCTACTGCTGCTGATTGCTCTGAAAGGGATCACAATAGGAAGTCCTGGATAGAATAGAAGAAAAATGTGGAACAAAATTCAAAATCATAAAAAAGACCAGGCTTACTGGTCTGATGAAGACTGGTGGAACCCCCTTCAAGCCAGGAACTGAACTCAACCTCTGTGGCTCAACTTTCAGCCAAAAGACATACAATCCTATAAGGTAGACAATAATACTGGAAGACTATGTATTCATTACAACAATCAATCATTGAGATCCAGAGGCAGCATTTACCCAGAAATAAAGCTCAGAGGGTAGGAAGGGAATGGAAAAGACAAAGTGAAATTGTAAACACAGGGAGCAAGTGGGAAGAGTGCTTTTACACTGCAGGGATTACAGTGAATGTCACAAAACAAAATGTGCATGGCTTGTTGAATAGAAAACCAATTTGCTCTGTAAACTTTCACCCAAATTACAGCAAAGAATTTTTTTAAAGTGATGCTATGGCTGTTGTTGATATAAAAGTAGCAGAAATGTATATAATATTCTGAAGAGAGAAATTATAGAAAAGATGATTATGTGGAACAACAAATGATTAACATGGATGAAATGGATTGTCTTGGGAAAAAAAAGTTCAAATAGACTATAAATATTTTTAAAGAATAAATTGAAGAAAGATTATAGCTCTAGGGTTAATGCAGTGAAATACTACAAACTATCACTAAATCTGTACTAATATAAAGGCCTTAGCAAGGTTACAGACATACTCCCCCATACACTTTTAAACCTACAAAAAAATGATTTCTGTAAGTTTGGAAATGTTCATATAAAGATATATGTAATAAAGGTACTAAGTGCAGTGAACAATAAAGCAAAATTTTATAAATCCCCACCAATAAATGCATCCAACCCTTCAGGACAAATTATTCTTTCCCTAGAATAATTTAATAGGAAGTATGAGAAAGACCAGAGAGTTCCACCCAATCTACAAAAAGTATTTCTGTACCTGATGTAATGCAACACTAGGGGTGTGGAGGTCAATAGCAGCCAGAGATGGAATTCGAGATTCTGAAAGAATTTTGTTTTTTTTCCTTATGAGCCTGGATTTTCGAGCTAGATAAAAATGATCATAAACACACAGGAAAAAATTAGACATCTGTGTTAGTTTTTCACATTCGGTATCTGTTTCTCAGTATATACTTATACATATATGTACATATTTACATATTTAAACATGTAAAGTTACTAAATAAATTTTAATATTCTGTTAGCTTATTTAGTGTAAATGTTAAGTAATATAAACAAAAAGGCTAGAAAAAGTAAAAGCATTATAAACATACCAATGCCTTCCAAGGCTCTTAGTTCAGGGAGATGATTATAATTCAATTCAGGCAAATGGACATCTTCCTTTGTCCCTTCTTTGTCCTTTCTTTTCTTATTAGCAACCTAATATGTCAGAATAGTTAACACAAATGAATTAGCTTCACGGTACGTTAGGCATTCTTCCCTTGGTAACTACTATGTTCACGTCCTAAAATTTGTGAAACTGAAGGGCTAGAATAATATAAAACATGAAGAACATTTTACACACAAAAAAAATTATTTCATCCAATTATTTAAACCTCTTCCTCATTAAATTTATTAAAACTACTAGCAAATAGATAACTTGGTAACTATGAGTTTCTCCTGTTCCCTCTGCCAATCTTCAGTACAAGGCTTAGCAAGCAGTAAAAGGTCAAAAGACAAGCATCTATGTCCTAATCCTTCAGTCCAGCAAGGTCATGCCTTACATCACTTGGGTTTTCAGCATATATCCTGTTATCTACCTTAATTTTGAACAGTTAATCTTGACTTGTATATTACATTTCCTCCTATTTTGTTTCTAGTTTCCCATTATAATTTCATTACTCTTTTTCTCTGTGTCCTTATTTGATCCCTCAGAGTTAATATGTGATCTTGTCTTCCAGGCTATAACAATTTGCTCCTTCTCAAAAACCACTGTAGTTCATGACTTCATTTTAATCCTGCCTCTGACTGTCTCCCACAACTCTTCTTTATCTCCCAGAACTCATCTATTCTAGTGGGACTCCCACCTAACTCATCTTGGCCTACATGTACAACCAAGTCAAAAAAACCCACAAGACAGATCAAAAACCTTTCTGAATCTCTTCAAACTCTAAATAATTAAGGATTGATTATAATAAAATAATAATTACAAAGGGAAAAGCACCCCTATGTTTTAGAGGTACATATTCTATTCTTTATATCTGAAATGATGTGATGTCTAGGTTTTGCTTTAAAATATCTGAGTGGGACAGATACCTTAGCAAATCAGACTATACATGGGAAAAAGCTGGCCATAAGTTGATAACTATTAAAACTGGATGACAGAATAAACAGAGGTTCAGTACACTCTCATCTCTACTTTCATATATATTTCACATATATTTTATATACCTTTTTTAATAATTAAAAAGTTTTATAAAGGAAAAAATAGTATCTTTATATAACATTCCTATTAATTAAACAAATTTAAAGTCCTGACAGATTGTCTACTTATTTACCTAATGTTGTTATAGATTCTATCTCCACTTACAAAATCACAAGAGTTAAATTTAGCAGTAGCAGACTAAACCTGGACCCTTCCTTGAAGCATGGACATATGCATAACAGTTACACAAGCTAAAAGGTAAGAAGGCATCTGCTTGGTGAGAGTCCTCAAGACCCACCTAACACATGGAATTTTCTGCAAGCAAGAGATATGTTCTCTCTCATTTTTTGCTGGAGCACTGAGTAGACTTTTCAAACAAGTTCTTCTGGTCATATTTCAATCAAGAACCTGTTTTATTCCAATCTTTTGTTGGAAAGAATAGACTATTATCATTTCCACATACACAGTTAGAGTCACCTTGCTTTTACAGTAGTCACTTTCTTGTTAAGAGAAGGAAAAAGAATTAGCATTAAGAACAGGCATTAATAATTGTTAACATTATGTCTTCCTCACTCTAAGCCCGTTTGATAGATATACTGAATTTAAAACTAGCAAATTTGTAAAGGAAATCTTTTTTTTAATCAATCAAAATATTAGCACCTTTGGAAATACTATTAAGAGCCATACTTAGTTTAGAAGTTTGATAGTACAATACTTTTAGATGGAGTACCCCATGTTACTCTACTTCACTGAGACAATACTATGTATTCAGCATGATGCAAGGAGTTCTTCATTCTATACTAGAAGTGAAGCATGCTATTTTATGAAGTGCTATCTGATGCCTTTTAATCCAGCTAAAAGAAAAGGAGCATGTATAAGTGTGTTGTTGTTGTTGTTATGTGCTGTCAAGTCGGACTCAACTCATAGCGACCCCCTCCTTGGGTTTCTGAGGCAGTATAACTATGGAAGTAGATTGCCCAACCTTACTTCCAAGGAGTGGTTGGTGGGTTTGAACTGCAGATATTCCACCAAAAGTTGATGTTCCCTTCATCAAAAATTTTCCAAATGAGTGTTCCAGCAAGATGGCGGACTAGGCAGAAGGACTGCACAGACCCTCTTCAACAAAGAAAAGGGAAACCAATTAACACAGACACAGAAGATAATCTTGGACCCCTGAGCCTTGAAGGGA
>NW_006921822.1:1673452-1674718 GCF_000298275.1 Orycteropus afer afer
GAGGCAAAGTATATGTGAACTGCTGTATGGAAAGTGAATTTGCTCTGTAAATCTTCACCCAAATCACAATAAATAAATAAATAAATAAAAATTTTCCAAATGAGTCTTCACTTTAAATGAATAATATAGGAAAAAATGATTTTTCCCCATATAACAAACTAATGAATGTATTTCTCGTACATGAAATACATTTATAATATACTGCTAATTTTCAACATCTCCTGTCCTCTACTTTTGTGTATGTCTATCTCTCTTGAGGAGGTTTAAAACCAACATAGCCTCCCAGGAGTTATCCTCACCAGACTCAGACTGTATATATATTCAACCCAGGCTAAGAGAGAGAATTAGATAAGAAACAGAGGTCACAGGATAGATAGAAATAAGGGTTTGCCCCATAGCCTCATTGGCAGATATTTATGACATCAGGGCTAGAAGTCATTCACAATTTACATAGACCTATTTACTTTTAATAATAAGTTTCTAGTCTTTCTGCTGCTTTGTGAAAACACTAGACTATAGCATTGCCTTTAAAGTTTTGACATTGGACGTTTCCTTTCCAAGCTCTCCCACACTAGCTTTCATCTTTTGCTTAACAATTCACATCCCTAAACAGTTAATGTTAAGAAAATTCCACAAGGAGGTACTGCTGTGTTTTTTTACAATCTGTAATTATTTTCTATAGCTAAATCTCTCAAAGTCATCTTCTTAATTAATGTCCATTTATTTATCTAGAACTGAGACTTAAAAACTACTTATTTTCTTCCAAATAGACAATGTCCAAATGACAGGCAAATCAACACTATTATCCTTCTTTTTTTTTCAAGAGAGATTTTACTCCCTCTACGAATACTTATTTTCTGCCATCTTTCAGAATATAGGAATGACCTAACAAAGAAAACCTGTCCAAATAAAGAGGCCTTGCATCATGTCACTCTACCTCTCAAACAGACTGTAAGTCCTATAGTTAGCTTTTCAGCTTTTGTCTTTTCTATTTTTCTTCTTGTTATTTTAATAGACGACACGATAAGGCTCTTGGTTCAAAAGCAGCTACAAAATGAAATAATTACATGAAAAAAACTATTTCCAAATTGAAAAATTTTAATCAAATAATTGTTTCAAAGTACCTTATTTGCATATGTATCATCCAAAGACTGATGAATAAAACATGTAAGAAATGTTCATGTTGCTGTTGTTGTTGTTAAGTGCCGTCAAGTCGTTTCCGACTCATAGCGACCCCATGCACAGCACAACGAAACACTGCCCGAT
>NW_006921822.1:1678265-1708016 GCF_000298275.1 Orycteropus afer afer
CTCTTCCTTCTTCCTAGTCTGTCTCAGTCTATGAGTTGGGCTGTTACCTGTACACCAGGTGCATCTCACTGGGTTTTAAACACCAGAGGCTCAGCCTCAAAACTCATGTCTACATGTCACCACAGTAGGACAATCCGACAGACAAGTTTGTCTTGCTGTTGGAGACCTGTTGTACCACCCCCACCTGGGTCCCTGTGGCTGACTGTTCCTCTGTCTGGCTTCCTGGCTTTTAATCCCCTTTCTCCTGCTCTTCTGGCCTGCTGCTTTGGGCATCCCTGAGTTGTCTCTCCTCACCTGTATCCCTGAATAAATACATGAGAATGTATTTATTCACATCTCAGAGAAAGATAAAGCATAAAAAGGGGGAGTTGATCTTCAGCCTAGAAGTTGAAGAGAGTCTAGGCTTTGCTCTCCTTTTATTCATTTTCATTAAGGAAAGACTCAAGCGGGTCTTCTCCCCACGAAATCTTTACCTCGTTTCTAGTTTGCCTCTTCTAGGGAAGAATAAACCAAAATAGAGTCTAGACTTGTTACGTAGCCTGGATTGTGCATTGCCTGAAAGCAATCGACCTTAATTCCAGCAAAATGGTATTGAGCCAGCTACTTTAAAAAGCCTGTTGATCAAAGAAGTTTCCAAAGCAGACCAGGATTGTAAAATATAAGTATTCACAAAAAAAAAAAAAAAAAAATCATCAAGGAGTATTTCAAAGGAAAATACTATGGACCAGAAATTATAAACTAAAAATAATTAAAATAAAAACAAATGTTACATCCAAATTATGAGAGATATGAAAAGAAAGCTCCATTTTTTAGCTCTGAGGATAATGTGAGAGGTGAAAGAAATTTTGTGAGAAAAAATACTCCTCTGAGAAAATTTCTAGACCTCCTTCTACCCACCAAAAGAATTCATTCATTTACACATTTCTTAAAAATCTTTAAAGTGCTACACACTGTTCTAGATGGTGGGGTAGAGCAACAGAGAAATCAAATCAGGAACAAATCCCTTCTTTCAGGAAGCTTTCATTCTTGTGGGGGAAAAGGATAATAAATAAATCTGTAAAATAGAGAGGATGTCAGGTATATCCAATAGAATGGGAAAACAAAGCAAAGAAGGAGGGTAGAGAATAATGGGAGAAAAAGTGAGTTATAATATTAAATAAGGTGATTAGAGATCTCCCAATAAAGTTTCATGTGAGCCAAAGAATAACAGAGGCAAATGCTTTGGGTTATCTGGAAAAGGAATATTCTAAGCAGAGGGAGCTCTGGTAGCATAGTGTCTAAGGCACTTGACTGCTAACCAGAAGGCTGGTGGTTCAAACCCACCAGCCACTCCTCAGAAGGAAGGTTGGGCAATCTACTTCTGTAGTGATACCACCTCAGAAACCCAAGGAGGGGTCGCTATGAGTTGAGTCCGACTCGACGGCACATAACAAACAACGAGCAAAGAAAATAGAAAATTCAAAAACCCAAAGCCAGGAATAAAGGAAAATCAATGTGGTTGGAACACAGTAAGAAAGAGAGAGAGTAGTAGGAGATGGGATAAAGTGATGGAAGGAGTGAATGATACAGGGCATTATAGGCCACTGAAATGACTCTGGCCTTTTCTCTGAGATGAGAAGCTAATGGAAGATTTTAAGTAGATAGCTTGACTTAATTTTAAAAAGCAGCATCCTGAGTCCTGAAGACTATGGTCCCTAGTCACCCTTCAGGCCTAGAATTGGACTTACTCCTTTAGTTTAACTTTCAGCCAAACAACAGACAGGCCTGTGAACAGAACAACTATACCAGGCAGATGCACTCCTTAGAACAATCAACTATGGGAGATCAGAAGCGCAGCATTTGCACAGGGAGAAAGGTAGGGAGGCAGAATGCATAGGCAAGAAGGACACAAGGAAAGAGTAACCACAGAGAGGAAGTAGGAGGAGAGCTGTTACATTATGGGGATTGTAACCAGTGTCACAAAACAAAATGTGTATGTGCTGCTGAACGTAAAATTAATCTGCTTTGTAAAATTTCACCCAAATCACAATATAAATAAAGGAAAAAATAATTTTAAAAAAGAAGCATCCTGGTGGCTATTGGGAGAATAATGATGTTCCTTCTTGTGCTACTTTTGAACCTTGTACATACTTATACTATTACAATCAGACATTATGTCTTAATTTGTTGATCACCCTACTAGACCATGAGAGCTCCTTGAGGGGTAGAATTGATTTCTTCATCTCCAATGTTGTGGTAGTTAAGTCGTGAGTCAACTTGACTGCACCTGGTTTTGAGTGGCTGGGCAGATGGATGTAGTTATTCCCCATAATGAGACTGGTAATCAACTCCCTGGTGGAATCTACTGGAGCAGCTGAGTAGATGCCTTAGGGATGTGGTCTGCTTCCAATACATAAGGAGAAGTGTTGAGAAAGGTCCCAGAGCTCTTTGGGATGCTTGGACCCTATGTGTGGCTGAGTCTTCATCTCAATGGGCTGCCATGTTGTCTGCTGATCTTGTGACTTTTCTGGACTTGAACTTGTGGCCTGCCGTGTTGTTTGATAATCTTGGGACTGTGCCACTGTACTTGTAAACCTTGGGTTTGTCACACTCAGAAGCCAGCAGCTGCCTGAGTTAAGTGAAGCCTCCAGTTTCAGTGCCAGAAGCAAGAGGCAGAGCTGAAGCCTAAGGCTGAGGGGCATTCACCCAGCCCCTAGGGGTTGGCACTTTGAACTCAGACTTCTAGCCTTCTAAACTGTAAGAGAATAAATCCCTATTTGTTAAAGCCACCCATTTGTGCTTCTCTGTTAGAGCAGCACTAGAGAGCCGAAAAACTGTCTTACTCACAATATATGATCAATAAATATTTGCTGAATGAATAAATAGAATACTTTCAACAAAAACCTGGTGTGGGTAAGAAAGTAAGATGATTTATCTTCTCATTTACATTATAAAAAATACTGATCACCAAGCATTAGATTAAGGAAATTTACTATATTACTGGGAAAAAAATGAAACAGTTATCATTGTAATAATATATTTAAACTTTCAGGCTTATAAAACATTTAAATTTTCAGACTTTCATACTTATGACTATGATTATATGCATAACTAAATATATCTCCAAATAAAATCTCAGATCTTAATATAATAGTCATAGATGTCCAGAACAGACTAATGTTTGTTTTCCTACCAATGAGAACAATTCACTTACTGATGTGGTCACGTTAATATTAAAAATGCCTGATGAAGAATGTTTACTTGGTTTAACTAATGGAATATAATACTTCTTGGCTTTCTCATCCACTCTGTGAAGAAAAGAAAAATTAAGTTAGAATCAGCAATGATTGTATTTTCAAGCACAAAACAAAAGGTACATCACCAAGTGACATGAAGTTTACTTAGAACTTAGAACTTAATGCCTGTTCTCAGCTACACAGTGCACACAGATCTGGTGAAGCTCTCTGCCCTTTACCACTACCCTCATGACTCCCACCCCCCAACCCCAACTCTCACCAAATCAAACCAGTTGCCATTGAATCGACTGCAGCTCTTGGTGACCCCACATATGTCAGAGTAGAACTGCGTTCCACAGGGTTTGCAAGGACTGATTTTTTGGAAGTAGATCACCAGGCCTTTCTTCCTAAGACACTTCTAGGTAGACTCAAGCCTCCAACCTTTTCGGTTAGCAGCCAAGTGCTATTTGTATCACACAGAGACTACTCTTACCAAATTATCTCTATTTCAATAAAATGCCCAAAGGAACTTCTTTGTACCTCTAAATACCCATAGCCACACTATGCAGCAGAACTTCAATACCAGTTATATCTTTTATTATGATCATCTTCACATTATTAGACAAAATAGCTGTAGATTCCCCTATCTTAAAACAACACTGTCCCAATTTCTCAGCATACTCAGGGGAATCCTTTTCCTTTTTTATCTAATACTAATAATTTCCATTACATAGGCCAGAAAATCTTTTGAAACAGCATTCTGATGTGAATTAATAGAATCCAGAAGCCCAAGAGTAAGGCAGTGTGCTGAATTCACAAACCCTTGCAATTTGCCAGTGCACTTTATGCAGAGTATTTTTGTCTTATATTCCTAATTCATACCTGTAACTCTGAATTCCTGGGATAGTTCCCATTCCGGAATTAATATCAGAAGCCACAGCAGAGAGATTATGTGTAAGTGGAGGAATGGCCATGCCTGGATTCCTTGTGTGATCCATACTGCCATTGGTGCAGTCTCTGAGGCTTGTTGAAGGCACTATTTTGATGTGACTCGTTCCATTGTCACGGAGACAGGTGACATTTGAAGCTCGAATGCCTTTTTCAATTTTTTCTCCATCAATTTTTGACCCTCTTATTTTAAATACTTTAGAATCCTTAATTTTGGAATCAGCATTGGTATCCTGACCATTAATAAAAACGTTAATAACATTAATGATATAAAGAGAATAAAAAAAATCACCTCTTCTTATAAAGCATCTGTCAACTAGAGCAGAATTCCAGGTATTACCTTTTTGTACTCCTGCTTTCTGAAGTCTACCTATTAGATTAAAAGTAATCCTGATATCCTTGATCAGACAGTTATTGTAAAAATACAAAAAGAACACAAATACAATTCATTTGATCTCTAATATATATATATTCTCTCCTGGGGTGGGGAAGGACATAAAAGAGCAATCAAGAACGTTCACACTTGTTCTTATGTATTTAGTCAGGGTACACAGAACTGAGAATGTTTTCTCTCCTTCTGGTTTATTTGAGAAAATGGAAGTTGATGAGTTATAGATTTGAATTTTCTAATCAATAACAGATTTTAGAAAACTTAGCAGGAAAAGTAAATTTAAAGTAAATATACAAATCTCAATTTAAAAATTCTCTATATAAAATCCTAAAATTAATATTTTTCTCTCATATTACTTAAGGAAAACAATAGTGCATGTATTATATTTGTTTGTGTCCATGTCCATGTATGTATATGTGCACACACATGCACATATATAGCTATCCCTAGATGAGTGTGATTTCCTGAAAAATGCTATTGCATAGAGTCTGGGATATAGTAGACACTCAGTACATTTTATGTTACAATAAAAAATATGCAATTGCTAGCAAAGATACTTTTTTTTTTTACAACTAAGTTAAGGGTTAACAACTTGCTCATCACTCAGAAAATGTAAAAAAAAAATCCTCAAAAAATTAAAGGATAATTAGGTAACTTAAATGAAAATAATAATACATGGACATTTACCTGTACCACAAGTGTTTTTCTTACTTCACCTAAGGAATCATCTCTTTCCTTTTCCTTCTTCCTGTTCTGGGATTTTTTAGATAAAGAAATATTTTTCACATCTTTCTGCACTTTCAAATGTAGTTCCTGAGAAAACCTACATAAAAATGTATTTGTCAATGAAATTAAATTGTATGAGACAAATAATATCTAGAAAAATTTTATTTTCAAAGTATTTATTTTTAAAATTCAGTTTGTTAAACTCAGCAGTTCTCAAAGGATGGTCCCTGAGAACCTTTCAGGGGGTTTATAAGGTCAAATCTATCTATTTGTCTTTTTCACCATGTTAACATTTGCACTGATGGTGGGTAAAATTGCTGGCACCTTGCTATGAATCAAAGCAATGGCATAACTATACTAGCTGTCATTCTTCACAGCCACACACTCTCAGTTTAAAAAAAAAAAAAAGACACTTTCATTTAAGAATGTCCCTGATTGGGCTCAGGACCATAGTCTTGGAGCACACCAAGGTCAACTGGCATAACATAGTCCACAAAGACAATGTTCTACATCTTATTTTGGTGAGTAGCAACTAGGGTCTTAAAAGCATGTGAGTGGCCATCTAAGGTGCAACTATTGGTCTCTCCCAGTCCAGAGTCTGTCCCCATCCAGAGCAAAGAAGAGTGAACCACTGACTTTCTGGTTAGCAGCCAAATGCCTTAGCTATATACACAGTCAGTGATTAATTACAACTGTATTATTTTGATGTTAAAATACAAGATGAAATAAAACGGTATTAACATTAGAAACTTCCAGATAATATTCACTGATATATCTTTCAATTTAATTTCTTTAGTTTCACTAAGTTGTACTTCCCACTTGCTTCTATAGTTTATCCAGGGATGCTTTTGAGTGGTATGCATTCTGAGATAATGTCAACTGGACAGGATGCTGCATGGGACTGTAACTACTGCCACCAAGCAACTGTCCCCACCCATTCAATGATACTCAGAAGAAGCCATTTATATAGGAGGGACAGCCTATGACAAGTCATTCTGCCAAACTCAGTTATCTCCCCTCCCAGTCTGCTATAAGTGCTTACAATTTTTCCATTGACAATTAATTTCTTTGTGTTAACCTATTATTTTTACAGGCAACTTTTTAAAAGTGCAAATACTCCCAAAGGGTACAAATACCTTATTGTGAACTAGTTTTGTCAGACCTTTCTTCTCAGGAGGCATTAGAATGGGAATACCAGTCCCCAAGGAGATGCTAAAAAGAAGGAAAGGGTCCAAAAAACAGATGCAGAAGGAACTTGTGACTGCCATGGAGGTGTGCCAGTCAGATCACCCTTCAATAGAGAAGTTTCTACAAAGAATGTACTGACAACTTACAAATATTGTACCTTCAGGTTCCATCACAGTGTGCATGTTAAGGTCATGTTCTCCCCAAGTTGCTGCAAGCCATCATCTGAGCACATTGGCAGTACTGAATTCAGGCCAATCCTGTCCACTGGGGAACTCCAGTAAGGGGCAATCTTTGCTCTAGAGCGGGCCATCAGCCTGGCCACAACTTCTTCTAAACAACTGAGTCCCTCTCTCTTCTTTTCACAAATGTCATACCTGCATCCTTGTCCTTACTACTCCCACTTTCCTTATTGTTCACATTTTTCCCAATAAAACTTTTACATTTTTAATTCATCTTGACATCAGCATCCTGAACACAATACTTCAGGCAAACATTGTCCACAACGCTTAGAAACAATGGTGATTAATTAAAATTATATTATTTTGATGTGAAAATAGAAGTTGAAATACAACAGCATTAACACTAGAAACTTCCAGATAATATTTATTGATATTTCTTTCAACTCATCAATCAGCATCAATTCTAATTTCACAAATCATATAAGGTAAGAGTAATTTACATAGCAAAGTTCTTTGCCTGAGAGGAGAGAGCAGGATAATTATTTTTTGAGCACCTTCTACTGCCAGATGCCTATTATAGATGCTGATACATTGATAAAAGATAAAAACAACACGATACAGCTTTCAATCATATCAAACACTGTCAGAGTACTATTATAGCAGGCAAGGGTTTCACTTCTGTGATTCAGATATGGTGAGGTTATTTTCTTTCAAATAATTAACCACCTCTGACTTTCCACTGCAGAGATGAGCCCTGTAAAATCATTTTATTTTTGTTTCGTGCTTTTATTTTGGCTATAATTTTATCACTTTTAAATGTGTCTCATTTTGGTAATAATTTGCAATTGAAATACCTTTTTAAATGGTAAGATATTTCTTTAAATTTTGTTTTTTAAATACCTCCAGAGAAGCATTCTCTTTTTCTTCATAAAGAATCCTTTAAAGAGTTACTTTTATTTAAAAATCATTGAACTATAGAGCTGGTGGGTAGCCCAAAGATCCTATTTTTCTAAGCTTCTATGGAGCCTTTTGAGAATTAACTCAGCCTCCAAGAAGACAGATTCACAACAAACAAGTTTGATTTAGAGAAAATAATCTAAACCTAGAGTAGAGAGGTGGTCTAGATATAACACAATGTCTTTCACCTAATCTATTCCAGTTTCTGGCCTTGGTTTTATGCCTAGGTCCTAGGCAAAGGGGTGGATATAGAAAGATAGCAAGTTAACTGAAGAAGTCTTTTACATTTCCTTAAGACATTGGAAATGCAAGCTGGCAGATGCACTCATAGCCAGCAGCTAGAACAGCATAAGAGACTGTGTTAGCAGCTCTGGTACCCACAAGTCTGGCACATCACGGTCTCCAGCATATCAGCAGTGTCAGCTGTATCATAGGACTTGACATGGTATAGGTTTGTCAGCAACAGAAGATGGCATCTTTACAATAGCATCAGCACCCAAGATGATAGCATTACACCAGGGTAGCAACAATTAGTGACCAGAGTGGTAGATGTCACCATAGTGAGACAGAAAGAAAAGCAAGAAGTGACTGCTTCATGAAAACCAAGAGCACAAATTTAGTGAATGTAGGGGCTCATCCCCAAGACTTGCATTATTGCTTAGGCTGAATGAAGGTAAGATGGTAAATATTTGAAATCCTGCAAAGGTAGAGGAGAACACAAATAAGAGAAATACTGTTTGTTACTGTCATGGCATCCTTATTTTAATCCTAAATTGCTATAGCCTGGAAAACATGGATCAGTACTATACCTCTCAGCAAATCCATCCACTTGAAAGAAATCATGGTGCAGGAGCTCAGTACAAAAGGGTCTTTTATCTGGGTCAATATGTAAGCATTTCTGAAAGACCAAGGAAAACATACAGTTCATAGAAAAGAAAAACTGCCTACAGTTTTTAGAATATTCTACTTCATATTTAATTAATTTTAAACTTCTATAATCAATTATAAAGAATAGAGAACATACAATAAAATATTATCTAAAAAAGAAAAAAATAAAGCACATGTAGTAGTTAAGGTTATGTGTCAACTTGGCAGGGCCTGGTTGAGTGGTTGGGCAGCTGGACGTAGTTATTCCTCATAGTGAGATTGGTAATCTACTGGAGCAGCTGAGTGGAATCTACAGGAGCAGCTGAGTAGCTGCTTTAGGGATGTGGTCTGCTTCCAGCACATAAGAAGCAACTTTAAGGAAGGTCTCCAGCTTTTGACACGCTTGAATCCTACATGTAGTCGAGTCTTTGTTCAGCAGCCTGCCATGCTGTCTGCTAATTTTGGGACTGTTAATGGACTTGAATCAATGGCCTCCTGTGTAGTTTGGTAATACTGGAATGTGCCATTTTATTTGTCAACCTTGGGCTTGTTAGCCTCAACAGCCAGCAGCTGCCTGAGTGAAGAGATGCCACTGGCTTCAGTGGCCTGGGAGTAAGAAGCAGAGCTGAAGCCCAAGGTTGAGGGGCTTTCACCCAGCCGTGAGAGCTGGCACTTTGAACTTGGACTTCTAACCTCCAAAATTGTAAGAGAATAAACTCCTGTTTGTTAAAGCCATTCCATTTATGGTATTTTTCTGTTATAGCAGCATGAAGTAACCAAATGAACACAGATTTAGAAGATAGCTATCAATGGCTGCTAACACCACAAATACTACCTAGATGGAAATACACAGACCTCCTATGAAGTGTTGTTGTTGTTGTTAAGTGCCGTCGAGTTGTTTCCGACTCATAGCGACCCCATGCACAGCAGAACGAAACACTGCCCGATCCCGCGCCAGCCCCACAATACCTGCTATACTTGAGCCCATCGTCGCAGCCACCATGTCAATCCATCTCATTGAAGGCCTCCCCCTCTTTCGTCGACCCTCCACCCTACCAAGCATGACATCCTTCTCCAGGGAATGGTCCCTTCTGACAACATGACCAAAATAGGTGAGACAAAGTCTGGCCATTCTTGCTTCCAAGGAGCATTCTGGCTGCACTTCCTCCAGGACAGATCTGTTAGTTCTTTTAGCAGTCCACGGTACTTTCAGCATTCTTCACCAGCACCACAACTCAAAAGCATCAACTCTTCTTCGGTCTTCCTTATTCATTGTCCAGCTCTCACATGCATACGAGGCGATTGGAAATATCATGGCTTGTGTCAGGCGCACCTTAGTCCTCAAGGAGATATCCTTGCTCCTCAGCACTTGAAACAGTTCCTTCGCAGTTGACTTTCCCAATGCTACACATCGTCTAATGCCCTGACTGCTGCTTCCGTTGGCATCGATTGTAGAACTAAGCAACGTGAATTCCTTGACAACCTCAATCTTCTCTCCATTTATTGTGATGCTGCTCATTGGTCCAGTTGTGAGGATTTTTGTTTTCTTTATATTGAGATGTAATCCATACTGCAGACTGTATTCTTCAAGTAGTCTTGCAAAAAAATCAAACCTGATTCTGACAAAGCTCTAGCTCAACTAACCCACCCAAATCCCACTGCCGTTGAGTTGGATCTGACTCATAGCAATCCCTCCTTGGGTTTTCGAGGAAGTATCACTATGGAAGTAGATTGCGCAACCTTCTTTCTAAGGAAAGCCTGGTGGGTTTGAACCGCCAACTTTCTGGTTAGCAGTCAAATGCCTTAGGCACTACACCAGCAGAGCTCCTAAGCTCAATTATGAGTTTAAAAGAAATGTAAGACTCAGAGGAACATGTTAAGCTACACTGTGGGGAAATTCTAAGGTACAAACAACCTAATTTCTTCAACAAATAAATAGCAAGATGAAAGAGATGAGGATATTATAAATTAAAAGCAGAGTCTTAAGCGACATATCAACATAAATTAAAAGCAGGGTCTTAAGAGACATTATCAACCAATTGTACTTTATAGATTTCATTTGGATGACAATTCAAACTTAAAAAGAAAGTGAGACAATCAATGAAACTTTGAAAATTGGTATTTTATATTAAAGAATGACTGTGAATTTTAAAAATGTAAAATCCTTACAGAATGGAGGGAAAAGTACCTAATCTGTGGTTATTACTGTGCTAGATGGTAGCATAGTGCCTAAGACACTTGACTGCTAACCAGAAGGCTGGCAGTTCAAATCCACAGCCACTCCTCGGAAGGAAGGTTGGGCAATCTACTTCCGTAGTGATACTGCCTCAGCAACCCAAGGAGGGGTTGCTATGAGTCGGGTCCAACTCAACGACATATAACAACAACAACAGATGCTTTACATAGATGATTTCATTTTAATGCAAGGTCTTGTTCTGATGCATTGAAACCTCTCAATGTCAGTTAAAATAGAAGGGACTCAATATATAGATTTAAATGAACCAAAAAAGTTCTATGAATAATTAAAGTGTCTATAAGTGAAATGATCAAATGTCTGAGATTTGCTTCAAAATACTCCTCCCCAAAAGTAGAGGGGAGGTGTGGATAGAAGAAACAAGACTGATAAAAGGTTGATAACTGTTGACTTGATTAGAACATGAGAGTTCATTACACTACTACTCTTTCTGCTTTCTTTTCCATGTTTCAAATTTCCCATAATAAAATGCATAAAAAGTTGTATGATTCTACTGTAAGGGTAAAAATCAGACAATAGTTTTACCTTTATTCCCTTTATACCTCTTTACAGACAGATCATAAAGATTTAACCATAACAAAAAATATTTGTATCTGCTATAAGATTATTTAAAAAAAAAAAAAACAGGAATATATTTCTTTAACAATTTGTCCCACAGTTTAATATTTTCCTAACTCTTTACCTTTCTCATTTTCTTTCCAATTTTTCTTCTCTTTTCCATTTATACATGGATTGAATCTTAATTGTTAAACATTGAAAATATAGAGAGGATGTTTTCATGCTTAAATCATGCTAGATAACACAAAATGTTTTTGTAATGAGTTCTAAAACAAGTAAAAATTTCAGGCCTTTATCTCTAGTCATCCCCCTCACTCAATTATTTAAACACTTATTTTTTCTAATTTATATTTATTTTGCTGTTGTTGACAATATTCACAGCAACATACACTAATTCAACAGTTTTTACATGCACAATTCAATGACATTTATTACATTCTTTGAGTGATATAGCCATTCTCACACTCCTTTTCTGAGTTGTTCCTCCCTCATTAACATAAACTTACTGTGCCCTAAGGTTCCTATCTAGGAGCTCTGGTAGCATAGTGCCTAAGGCACTTGACTGCTAACCAGAAGGTTGGGGGTTCAAACCCACCAGCCACTCCTCGGAAGAAAGATGGGACAATCTACTTCCGTAGTGATACTGCCTCGGAAAACCAAGGAGGAGTTGCTATGAGTCGGGTCCTACTTGACAGCACCTAACAACAAACAACAACAAGGTTCCTATCTAATCTTTTGAGTTGCTGTTGTCAATTTGATCTCATAGAGACAGTTCTTAAAAGAGCATAATGCTCAAAGCAGACCTTTTTTATTAAGATAAGCTATTATTTGGTTTTAAGATGATGTCAGGGGATATTTTTGGTTTAAGGTTTAAAGATTATCTCAGGGCAATAGTTTCAGGGGTTCATCCATTCTCTGTGGCTCCAGAAAGTCGAGAGTCCATGGGAATTTGAAATTCTGTTATCCATTTCCCCCTTTTGATCAAGATTCTTCTATGGAATCTTTGACCAAAATATTTAGTAATAGTAGAAGGCATTCTGGTCTCATGGCAAAAGAGGCAGTTGTTTATGGAGGCAATTAGCCACATATTCCATATCCTTCTCCTCCTATTCCTGACTCTCCTTATTTCTCTGTTGCTCCAAGTGAATAGAGACCAATTGTTGTGCCTTGCATGGCCACTTGCAAGCTTTTAAAATCCCAGGCACTATGCAACAAACTGGAGGTAAAAAAGAAGCACTAAGTACATCATATGCTATTAGGCCAATTAACTGCAATGTCCCTCTGGTAGCATAATGCCTAAGGCACTTGACTGCTAACCAGAAGGCTGGCAGTTCAAACCCACCAACCACTCCTCAGAAGGAAGGTTGGGCAATCTACTTCTGTAGTGATACCACCTCAGAAACCCAAGGAGGGGTCGCTGTGAAGCAGATCCGACTCCATGGCACATAAAAACAATAACAAACCTCCAAACCAAGGAACCAAAGCCCATGAGGTGTTGGTTGTATATAAGCAGCCTCTGTAGCTACTCCTTCTTTGTCGTGGTTGTAATTATATCTATCACATAACTTTTGCCAATTCAACTTTTCACAGGTTGTTCTGGTTATCTAGTGCCACTCTGACAAGAATATACCACAAATGGGATGGTCTTAACAAATAGGAGTTTATTCTCTTACAGTTTGGAGGCTTTAAGTCCAAGTTCAAAGTGCCAGGCTCTAGGAGCTGGGTGAAAGCCCCTCAGCCTTGGGTTTCAGCTCTGCCTCCAGCTCCCAGCCCACTGAAGCTAGAGGCTTTTCTTCCCTCAGACAGCTGCTGGCTGCTGAGGCTGTCAAGCCCAAGGTTGACAAGTGAAAAGGCACAGTCCCAATGTTACCAAACCACTTGGCAAGCCATTAACTTAAGTCTACTGTAAGTCCCATGGTCAGCAGAGAATAGGAGGCTGCTGAGCAACGACACAGCTACATGCAGGGTCCAAGTGTGCCATAGGCTAGAGATCATTCCCAAGGCTTCTCCTTATATACAGGAAGCAGACCACATCCTAAAGGCAGCTAGCTACTCAGCTGCTTATGGTAAATCCCACCATGGAGTTGATTGCCAGTCTCATCATGGGGAATAACTACCACCAGCTGCCCAGCCACTCAACCAAGGCCCAGCCAAGTTGACACACAAACGTAACTACCACAAGCTGTACAACTCTTTCTTAATGTGCAAAAATTAAAATCTCCACAGGAAATTTTTGACTTTAAAGATCAACTAAACAACAAAAATGAAAGGAAAACCAAGTCTCCATATGTCAGTCCCCTTTCAGAAAGTGAAAAGGTAAAATACAATTACCTTTGCTAAATCTATCACTACTTCAGAGAGTTTGGGATAGCGTTTTTCAAGAGGTTCAGTTTCCTGGATTTCAGGCAACCTTACTCCAGCAAACACAGGATTTTTATAAAATAGCTCCTGATGTCTTGGAATTAAATTACCTGAAAGTGAAAACAATGCATCTCTGTCATTATACAACATGATAGAAAAGGCAAAGAAGAGACAGATGGTAGGGAATAGAGGAAATAGTAGAACAGTATGCTTACAGAGTTTGGGACTCTCTCGGCATATTAAAATCAACCAAAGATAGTGCTTTCACTGTGATGGCACATGGACATAAGTCAGTTCAAAGAAATTAATGTTCCTACCTCAACATACTCATTTCAAAAAGTTCACCAATCCAAGACCTCATTGCCATTGAGATAATTCTACTCATAGTGACAGATTAGAATGGCCCCATAGGGTTTCCAAGGCTATAATCTTCACAGAAGAAGACTGCTATATCTTTCTCTCACAGAGCAGCTGGTGGGTTCAAGTTGCAGACCTTTCAGTTAGCAGTGAAGCACTTACCCACTGAGCCACCAGGGCTCCTTTTGGAAAAGTTCGTATGCCACTATAAAATAGAACTGAAAAAGTAAGAGGAGCATAGGAAAATGACAACACAAGTACCAGTACTTCATTCCTAACAACAAAACAAAGTGCTGACCAAAACAAAGAAAACATTAAAAGCCATATGGTCAAAGTCTAATCTAGATAAATCATTTCCATTTAATTTTTGGTCAACTGATTTTGTACCTTTACCTAAGGTCAGATTTGAACACTTTATCTTTTTCCTCACTTTAATAACTAATTGGGCAGAAAATACATATGATAATTCAACTGTAAGAAAACATTGCATTATTATTGCATTTCTAACTTGGAAACTTAAAATCAAATAGTTAACAATACTTGCTTAAATTACTCCCAAATATTTTCCCATTATTCCCATTTTCCAACATGAAAATGTATTTCTATCTCCCAACATGAAGTTGATAAAATGTAAGAAGACTTTGATGATCTAGCTTTGAAATTTTGTCCAAAGCACTAACAATAAAAGTCAAATCTGAGGCAAGAATAACTACCTTGGAAGTCTGTATATATCTTATGTCTTGATGGGCAGGATGAGGTCAATACTTATATTACACCAAATGCTTGTTGACTGAAAGATAATAAATGATCATTTATATTATCTGATTTACTCAGTGTTAAAATGTGGAGAAATGTAAAATCTCTACTCTCTTCTTTTCTCTTGGGGGCAAATGTGGGAGGTGCGAGCATGATTTAGACCAAGTGTTAGACAGACCAAAGCCAGACTGAGAAAATATATGTATACTGCTGAAATTTTCCTATTTGCTCCCTGCCTCCACTTGAAAAATATACAATCTTTAATATCACAACAGTTTCTGAAGTCAACACACACATACAAAACCAAACAACAAAACCACAGGGAAACCCCTTTAAAATTTAAAGTACATGTGTATAATCTTACCTAAACATGTCATAATATGATATAGCTGATCAATATCAGAATCTCCAGGAAACAGGGGTTCCCCCACAAGCATTTCAGTTACCAGACAACCAATGGCCCACACATCAACAGCCCTGAAAGAAAAATAACATGGTGTAAAGTTATCATTAAAATTCCAATTTGTTTGCTTAATGAAAATCATTGTGACTAAATCTGTTTTGCACATTACTATTTGGTATTCTTGGTATTAAGAATAGTAGTGGTATGTCTTAAATTACCCATAAAAAATGCATCTCACTACAAACTAAAGTACTAACTCCCAATTTTATATAAGTCAAATTTCCAGAACCTTCAGTCATGTGACACAGGAGGGAAAAGGCATCTGAAGAGCCAAAATAGCTGTCGTGTGTATTTCATTCTAGAAATAAACCTCTTAAGCGTTCATTCAGAGCCTATTCATTCTTTGTTTAAACATAAATCTAACAAGGTTGATCAGTCTAGCTTATGGTATGCTAAAAAAGAAAAAAAGCATACCAGAAAAAGGAGGTGATTACTGGTGATGTAAGGGAGTAAACAGGAAAACTACCACAAAAATCAGTCACAAGACTCGAAGAACATGCTAGAGTCATATTTTGAAATTTCTAAGGGCATTGTTCAATTCAAAAATGTTACAAAAATTACAGCATGATAGTAAAAAATCAGAACAAACAGTAATCAAGAAATTATTAAATAATGTTTCGTGTACCTAAAAACAGAGAAATTATAGGAATATTTTAGAAAAATTTCTATCAAAAGCAGTAAAAGTTACCAGCCTTTCTGGAGAATTCACTTACATAGAGGTGACAGATTTTTTTGTCTTGTTTTGTTTAACTTTTTGTATGATTTCAGTAAAAGTTTAAAAGCAAATTGGTTTTCCATTCCACAATTCATACACACTTTGATTCATGGCATTAATTATAATCCCCACAATGTAACAGCTTTCTTCCCACTTCCTTCCTGTATTTTAACACTTCTATTCATCCTTCTTTCCTATCCCTTCCTGCCTTCTGACTTTCATTCCTAGACAAATGTTGACCTTTTCTTCTCATATGTTTAATTGTTCTAGGGATTACCTACCGTCTTGGTGTTATTGTTCACCTTATTAAAAAAAACTCACTGCTGTCGAGTCGATTCCTACTCATAGCAACCCCTCCTTGGGTTTGAGAGGCGGTATCTCTATAGAAGTAGATTGCCCAGTCTTTCTTCCGAGGAGTGGCTGGTGGATTTGAACCACCAGCCTTCTGGCCTGTCTATTGTTTGGCTGAGGAATGAGTTCAGTTGCAGGCTTATCGGGTGTATAACGGCCATAGTCTCGGGGGGTTCTACCAGTCTCCAACAGACCAGTAAACCTGGTCTTTTTTATGGTTTTGAGACTTGTTCTATATTTCTCTCCCACTCTTTCCAGGACCGTGTTCCCTTTCAGAGTGGTAGCCAGTAGTAGTGGGGTACCATGTAGTTCTTCTGGTCTCAGGTTCATGAAGGCTGGGGTTCACGCGGTCCACTAGTCCTTTGGACAAATTGTTTTCATATGTCTTTTATTTTCTTTACTCTTCTTTGCTCCAGATGGGGAGAAACCAGCAGTGGCTTCTTAGATGGCTACTCACAAGGTTTTAAGACCCCAGTTGTTGCTCACTAAAGTAGGATGTAAAACATTGTTTTTGTGGACTATGTTATGCTAATTGGCTTTGATAGCCCTCAAGCCTATGGTTCTGAGCCCCCAGCCCAGCAACTCATTCCCTCAAGATGTTTGGCTATGGCTCAGAAGTTTTCATAACTTTGTTCCCTGTATGCTCTACTATATTCGTGGATATATTTGCAGCACACATAAATACATATGTAGAAATATTCTTTATCAAACCTGTGTATATTCATGAATATAGGCCATAAATTTTTAAAAAACTATTATTAAAAACAATTATTTAAATTATTTAAAATATTATTTAAAACAATTTATGTTTTAAAAACTACTTTTTACTCAATTATGTTTCTATCCCCACCCTTGCCAACTTCACCCTGTCTCATTCCAAAAATGTCAGACTTATTGAACCAATGTTAACCTCTCTTTGTTGTTGTTGGGTGTCATCAAGTTGGTTCTCACTCACAGCAACCCTATGTACAACAAAACAAAACACTGCCTAGTCCTGTGCCGTTTTCCCAATCTTCACCATGTATGACCATAGTTGGAGCCACTGCATAATCCATCCCATTGAGAGTCTTCTTCTTTTTCACTGTAACTCTACTTTACCAAGCATGATGTCCTTTTCCAGGGACTGGTCCCTACTAATAACATGTCCAAAGTACATGAGACAGTCTTGCCATCCTCCCTTCTAGAGGATTCTTGCTGTACTCCCTCAGGATAGATTTGTTCATTCTTCTGGCAGTCCATAATTTAAAGCATCAATGCTTCTTCACTTTTCCTTGTTCATTGTCCAGCTTCTGGTGCCATTGAATCACCTCCAACTCAAAGCAACCTTACGTACAACACAACACAGCACTGTCTGGTCCTGTGCCAGCCTCATGGTCCCTACTACACCTGAGCCCATCACTGCAGCCACCATGTCAATCCATCTTGTTCAGGGCTTTCCCCTCTTTCATGGACCCTCCACTTTACCAAGCATGACATCCTTCTCCAGAGAATGGTCCATTCTGTTAACATGACCAAAGTAGGTGAGACGAAGTCTGGCCATTCTTGCCAAGGAGCATTCTGGCTGCACTTCTTCCAGGACAGATTTGTTAGTTCTTTCAGCAGTCCACGATACTTTCAACATTCTTTGCCAACACAACTCAAAAGCATCAACTCTTCTTCAGTCTTCCTTCTTCACTGTCCAGCTCTCACATGCATAGGAGGTGACTGAAAATACCATGGCTTCAGTTAGGCACATCTTAGTCTTCAGGAGATATCTTTGCTCTCCAGCACTTCAAAGAGGTCTTTTGCAACAGATGAATACATATAACATAAGTGAAAATACATTGGCTTGGGTCAGGCCCACCTTTGTCCTCAAAGTGACATCTTTGATTTTTAACACTTTAAAAAAGTTTTTTTTTAGCAGATTTGCCCAATGCAATATGTCATTTAATTTCTCAACTGCTGCTTCCATGAGCATTGATTGTACATTCAAGTAAAATGAAATCCTTGACAACCTCAAGGATTTTTCTCCATTTATCTCTTACTCATTTATTATTTGCTCCATTTATCTCTTATCCATTTGTCTCTCTTTACTAGTGATAAGTATATAGATTTCCTACCCACTAAAAAACAGACCACTTTGGTTTTTCCACCTTTAGAATAAGTATACCTACCCATATTGGCTTCCCAAGAATGTTTAAACGGGAAACACCAAAAATGATACAAATCACTTTATAGAGTACCCTCAACTAAAGTCTTCCTTTCAGCATTTAAGAGGGATCATTTGTTATACTAAAAACATATTACATTTTATCAAGAAAAGGAAGTTACCAATCTCTTACTTGCCATACTTGACATCACCAACCAATAGTTCTGGAGCTCTGTACCATCGGGTTGCCACATAATCAGTATAAACCTCCCCAGGAGCTGCCAATGTCCGGGCAAATCCAAAATCACATAACTTGACAACACCACACTGGGAGACTAATATATTTTCTGGCTTTATATCTCTGTGTATGATCTAAGACAAAAACCAGAGTCTGACATATGTTGGCACATCAAATTAAGCAAGAACAATTACTTTTTGAGCGTCTGCTGGGTATTTTTTTAGTATCTGCATTACTTTTGTTCCTATAAAGAACACAAACAGAAACACATAAAATTGTTCCTAGTTTTAAATAGCCTGAGACTAACTTGGGCAACAAAAAAATACATGCTTGAAATTTTATTTAAAAACTTGAATATAGTAGATGAAAGACTATATATTATTAATTACCAAATTAATTATTTGGTTAATGTCTGAGCTCAAGGTTGAGAGAGTAAAGCTATCACTAAAGACTAGAGGTGGTCAAGGAAAATTATTATAAAAGGAGTGGGCTCTAAGACAGGTATGGGCTTTAATACTAGGTATGAATGGATAAATGTAGAAACAAAAGGGAAATCCAAGTGAATGTAACAAGGAGACTAAAAGAGTGAAGACGAGAATAGATCAGAAGTCTTTGGGATTTTTTTTTTTTTCTTTTTTAGTAGAAATTGTGTGCTAGGGAAAAGGGGCAGTCTCACCTGCCAGCCTGGGAAATCTGAGCTTGTGTTAAAGCCATCAGAACCCATGCAAGTGCCATGATCAATATAGTGTCTAAAGAAAATGTTGGCCATGAATAAGCTAAATCAGTGAGAGAAACTGGAAGTGGGGAGAAGAACAGTGACACCACTATAAGGCGATAGAGACATAAAATAGGGTAAGTCTCAGAAGAATGGAAAGGAAGGGTTGCAGCCTAGAAATATGGTAAACCAAGAATCAACAGAATTTAGGAAATAAGTTCAGGCATTTTATATGAAAGGAACCCTGGTTAAGCACTCGGCTGCTAACCAAAAGGATGGAGGTTCAAACCTACCCAGTGGCTTCACGGAAGAAACACCTGGCTTCCATCAAGATTACAGCCAAGAAATCTCTGCAGGATAGGTCTACTCTGTTTCATGGCATTGCTATAAGTTGGAATTGACTCTAAGGCACCTAACAACAATACCAATTTTATTTAAACTTGAGAATCTAAAAGAATGATGTTTCTATTACCAAAAACTAAAAAGTCTAGAAAAAGTTAGTTTTCAAGAAAAAAATTAATAGGTCAGTTTTAGCCAGATGGCATGTGGGATAGACTGTAGAGTACCTAAGTGGAAGCATTCATCAGGGAACTCAAAATGTAGAGGGAAAAGCAAAGTCAATGGTTAAGATTTCCAAAGGAGAGACTATGGAAAAAGAAAGAAACTGACACTGAGATAGAAATAATGTTAAAAACTCTATAGCTAGGCAAGGCAAATTATTAGGCCTAATTCTCTAATATAAGTAAACTCTTTTGAAAATTTAAAAAAAATATATATATATTTATCTTAAACCTTTCAGAGCACCAACATCCTGTCAATCTACCATAACTCTAAACGTCAGTGGTGAGGACACAGGTCCCAGATCACCTGTGCTAAATCAGAAAGAGCTGAACTGGGAGTTGGGAGAGCTGGCCTCAAGTCTTAGGTTTTTAGTATAGCCATGGGCAACTTCACCTTTCTGGGGGTCTCGTCTCATCCCCCAAATGAGGGAGTTGAAATCCATGATCTCCCTACTTTAATACTTTATGGCTTTAGGCTAACAACTGTAGAACCCAAGCATAACCAAGATGATATGAGTAGAATTTTTTTTTGCTGAAAGCTATCACTGCAGACAGACTGGAATGCCAGGGTAAGTTTTATTAAAGAAGTAGGCCCTGTGACGGGTCTTTAATATTAGATATGACCTAAATAAATGATTATACTTAGTCATTTCAGTGAAAAAAGATTTTTTTACAGGTCTAAAATACCTCATAATGCCCTATACTATTTGGGTCATACTTAAATTGACAGCAACCTTAAATATGTTTTAAAATACGTTCTCTAAGCCTGGTTCACAAGGAGCTCTGGTGGCGTAATGTCTAAGGCATTTCACTGCTAACCAGAAGGCTAGTGGTTCAAACCCACCAGCCACTCTACTGAAGGAAGACTGGGTGATATACATCTGTAAAGATGTACCATCTTGGAAACCCAAAGGGGGTCACTATGAATAAGAATCAACTGGATGGCAGTAAGTTTGTTTTGTTTTGTTTTTAAGCCTGGTTCATAAAAGGGTTAATATGCATTTTTTTTTTAATTACCATTAACTGCCTATAGACACATATATGCAAACAAAAAAAAGCAAATCCACTGCCATCAAGTAGATTCTGATGCATAGCAACCCTCATTGGGTTTCCAAGGCTGTAAATCTTTATGGAAGTAGATTGTCTCACCTTCCTGACGCAGAGCAGCTGGTGGGTTTAAACTGCCGACTAGTGGTTAGCAGCCAAATGTCTTACTCACTATGCCACCAGAGCTCCTTATAGATATATGCATACATACGTATACAAATGAATAATGCATTTTAAAACAAATATTTTCATTTTCTTAAAGTTGAAGATTTCATCTTTGTGTGTATGGATTGGGAGCTCTGATGGCATAGTGCCTAAGACATTTGACTGCTAACCAGAAGGCTTACAGTTCAAACTCACCAGCCACTCCTCAAAAGGAAGACTAGGCAATCTACTTCCACAGAGATAAAAAAAACTCACTGCCATTGAGTTGGATCCGACTCATAGCAACTCCTCCTTGGGTTTCTCGTGCAGTATCACTACAGAAATTGATTTCCCAATCTTCCTTCTGAGGAGTGGCTGGTGGGTTTGAACCACCAGCCTTCTGGTTAGCAGTCAAATGCCTTAGGCACTATGCCACCAGAGCTCCTTCCATAGAGATACCACCTCAGAAACCCACAGAGGGGTCACTATGAGTTGGATCTGACTCGATGGCAGTAAGTTTGGTTCTTTTGTGTATGGATTTGTGTATTAGGTGCCTGGGTTTGTGCAAATAGTTTGTGCTCAGCCACTAGCAGAAAAGTTAGCAGTTCAAACTCAACCAATGGCACCACAGGAGAAATCCTGGTGATCTGCTCTGTAATGATTATAGCCAAGAAAACCCAATGGAGCTCAGTTCTACTCTAACACACAGGTAGCCATGATTTGGAATCAACTTGATGGCAATGAGTTTAGTTTTACTTTTTGGTTTATATGTGTGTATGTGTGTGTTTATTCCCTCCCACTCCAAAATTATCTGTCTACTGGTGGCATACTAAGGAATGCTCTGGTGGCACAATGGCTAAGGCATTTGACTGCTAACCAAAAGGCTGGTAGGGTGATCTACTTCTGTAAAGATTTAACTGCCTCAGAAACCCACTGGGGAGTCTCTATGAGTCAGAATCAACTCAATAGCAGTGAGTTTGATTTTATTATTATTATTATTATCATTATCATTATCATTATTTTGATGGTGTAATGGTTAACTCATTCAGCTGTTAACCAAAAGGTCAGTGGTTTGAACCCACCAGTCACTCCACAGGAGAAAGATGAGGCAGTCTGCATCCATAAAGATTTGCAGCCTTGGAAACTCTATGGGGCAGTTCTACTCTGTCCTAAAAGACCACTGTGAGTTGGAATCAACTCGATGACAGCGGCAGTGGCTTAAGAATACTGTTGTTGCTGATGGATGCCGTCAAGTCAATTCTGACTCTAGAGACCCTATATGACAGGACAGAACTGCCTCATAGGGTTTCCTAGGCTGTAATCTTTACAGGAGCAGAATGCCAGGTCTTTTCTCCCTCCCACAAACCAGATGGTGCATTCAAATGACTGATGTTCTTGGTTAGTGGCCAAGCACTTCAACCACTGCATTACCAAGGCTTCTTACTTTTAAAAATAGAACCAAAACCAAACTCATTGCTGTTTAGTCTATTTCAACTCATAGTGACCATACAGGACAGAGTAGAATTGCCCTATAGGGTTTCCAAGGCTGTAAATCTTTACAGAAGCAGATTGCCAAACCTTTCTCCTGTGAAGTTGCTGGTGGGTTCGAACCACTGACATCTTGGTTAGTAGCAGAGTCCTTAACCATTGTGCAATAAAATCATTAATTACTCAGAAAACAAGACCTTAGGGTAATTTTTTTTATTAATAATGGTAATGATAGCTAACACTTAAGTACTTACTATGTGTCAGGCACTATTCTAAGTGTTTCCATGTTTTACCTTATTTTATCCTCACAATATCCATATAAGTTAGGTGCTATCATTATAGCCCTTTAACAGGGAGCTAAGAGTGAAGACTGGAGAAGAAGTATTAGAGGTTTTAGGAGAGGGAAGAGGTGAAACCATAATCTAGAAGAGCTTAAGTATAAATGGACTAGGAAAGAGTAGTATGACTGTCAAGTAACACTAGAGCTTCTTTAGGGTAAGTGATCATAAATTAGAGAAAGATTAGTTCTCTTCCTTAAAAATTCACATTTTACACAGCTTAAAGAAATACATGAGCCCTGTGAAGCTTGTGGATGGAACCAATGAATATCAAAATCCTCTGCCTTAAAAAGACAGAATGGCATCCACGTCAGCAACACTTGACTCTAAACTGCCTAAATGTTTTAATGTATCTAAAGCAGAATGTGTTATTAAATGTGGATTGATTAATCATCAAAGCATGAGGCAAAAAACAGAAGAAACAGAGGGACTCATAGGCAAATGCAGGCAGGGTTCATTCAAACAATCTCCAAAAAGGAGAGAGATGACGATTTTGTTTTGTTTTGTTTTTTGGCAGGAGTACAGTATACGGTTCTATAGGCAAGTCTACCCTAGTGTGGAAATGAATATTGGTGAGTTCAGCCACCTAACTTCACGTATTAAGGGCCCTTGGCAAAATAACAACTTTGTTACGAGAAGGACGCATCTGTCCCTCTCAGATTGATGCCATTAAACATCTGATTCACTAACATCTCGTATTAGTCTGACTCCCTGCCCACCCAGCATTATTATTATACTTACCCATATATTACAGAGATTACATGTACTGGTCTACATGAACTTCATGTATTCTATCCCTGTATTAATTATCTTTCTAACTTACTAAATTGGCATTCAGTATCCTGAGTTGGTTACTGTGATTGGCCCAAAGAGACAGATATGAACTTAACATTAAATTTGTCAATATCCAATTTTATGATCCTGGATCATTCCACATTTGACAGGAGGCTATGTTTGGAAAGGAAGACAAGATAGTGTTTCCCCAAGCAAAAACTATATATCTACCTCTACTAAGCAATTTTCCATATATTATCTACATATACTGTGGGAGCTCTGGTGGCGTAGTGCCTAAGGCATTTGGCTGCTAACCTGAAGGCTGGCCATTCAAACCCACCAGCCACTCCTTGGAAGGAAGGTTGGGCAATCTACTTGCGTGGTGATACCACCTTGGAAACCCAAGGAGGGGTTGCTATGAGTCAGATCTGACTCACTGGCAGTGGGTTTGGTTTTTGGTATGTAATAAAATTATGTAATAGAGTGAAAAAATAAAATAGTAAATAGTTTTAAAAAACTATAAAAGATATGTATCAAATGTTCAGGTGGTAGTCATGTGGATTTTTTATTCTTTTTCATGATTATCTGTAGTTTTCAAATTTTCTACTATTTGCATATATTACTTTTATAACCATCCAAAAAATGTTTCTAAAAATATTTTGTAAAACTTGCAGAACTGATGTGTTAAGTCATTCACGTTATTACTTTATAGGTGTCATTTTTCCTAGCAGTGCTTTTATTTGAAATTCAAATGATGTAAAATTATTTTGATAGACCATGAGGTAAAGGCAGAGATTTTCATGCTTTCATACTGCATAATTAGACAAGAGGATCTGACCTAACAAATACATGGACATTTGGGTAAATGCATTTGTCAAAACTCATCATTTAAAATTTGTGCATTTCTTGTCCTGAGATGATCTTTAAACCAAAAATATCCCCCAATGTCTTCTTGAAACCACAGTAGTTTAGCTTAACTAGTAAAGAATGTCTGCCTTGAGACAGATCAAATTGAGAAAACAGCAATTTGAAAGATTAGATAGAAACCTTAGGCTGCGGTGAGTTTATTTTAATGAGGAAGAAACAATTCAGAAAAGGAGGGTGAGAATGGTTGTACAACCTGAAGAATGTACTCAGTGCTACTGAACTGTACATGGAAAAACTGTTGAATTGGTGTACATTCTCAAAAACAATAACAAAAATAAAATAAATTATTATAAAGTTGTATATTTTACTCAGTAAATGTTACCTGAAAAAAAAAAAACACTATAAAACATTAATCTCTAGTTAATAATATGCATGGTGTAAGCATTTAGGGTTAAAGTCTATGATGTCTGCAATTTATTTTCAAATACATGAGAGATTAATAAATGAATTAAAGAAGATGGATAAATACTGAAAAAGCAAATAAATCAAAATGTTAACAAGTATAGAATCTAGGTAGTGGGTATGTGAATGCTCGTTTCATGGGAGCAGTACTTTTCAGTATGTTTTAAAATTTTCATAATAAAATGTATTGGGGGCAATACATGTTTGACATGTGGACACTGGCAATATTATAGTAACAGCTTTACTGTTCAAGCTTTAGTTTAAATAAGTGTCTCATTAAACAAATTGACTGGTATCTGTAAGTCAATGACTGGAAAAATAATTATTTAAAACAAATACTTACATTATGACTGTGACAAAATCCGATTCCATTAATAATTTGAAACAAATATTTTTTAACTATTTGGTAGTCTAGTCCATTTGGAAACAGTTCCAAGTCATCAAGAATTGTGTGGTCAACAAATTCAAAGACTAGATACCATCGTTTTCTTTTCTTACACACTTCCAACAGATTCACCAGGTTTTCATGCCTCAGTTGCTTTTATTAAGAAAAGAAAGAAAGAAAAATCATTTTTACAAGATCAAATTATTAGCAATTTTTCACAACCTAAGATCGACCTTAGAATAAGAAAAACACATAAATAAAATGCATAACAGTATAAATTTTAATCAAGAGACCATACTGCTCTTTTCTCCTCTCAGAAAATATCAAACCAAAAGAATGAGAAAAAGAAATGTAACTGCATCTTTGATGAAGCTAAGAGGGATCTCCAACCCCTACTCATAACATATGAAGTGAGAGTGCCAAAGCTAGTCAAGGCCAAACAGAAATGTAGGAAGATATCAAGAGATCTTCTGTGGCTATAAAGCTGGTACAGCAGAGTTCTTCAAAGTTAGTGACATGCCCTGAAAGGAAACAAACAAACAAAAGCATTTCTTTGATAGAATGGGACCAGGGTACATGGACTATCAGTGAAAGCATTCCTAGAACTGAACAGAACCTAGAAACATCAGAAGAGGAAGGACTGAATAAGTAATAACCCAGAAAGACATTAGATGGAAGTTAGTGAGGTAGAGTGGAAAGCAAAAAAAAAAAAATCATTATGAACAAATCTGCAGCTACAAATTTCAGAGAAATTAAGGCTAATGGAACTCAATCCCACAACTGAGTTTATGTTATAAGGGACATCACTGTGAACCATGTTGTAGTGCTGCTAGCCTAGAACAAGATTCTAGTCTCTCTGCCAATTAACCTCCTACAAACACCAGGGCCAGGAAGGGTCACTTTGTTACATGGTAAGAAATAATAATAATAAAAAAAAAAGGAACCGATGCAGGATCTATATAAAGATACTGTAAGAGGAAGAAAGAAAAAAGAAAACACAAATAGCAAATGAAGTCATCAGAAAAATATGTTGCCATTTTAAAAAGGAAAGAAGCCACTAGAAGACAACACTCAAAATCCTCAAGGAAAGAATTGTGGTCCAAAAAACTTTATATCCAACGAAATTTTCATTCAAGTAATATAAAACAGAGTAAATGTTTTAGAATGAAAAGTGAACCCATTGAGTGTAGGACTAAGTTTTATACAAATGGGATCATGGTTACAAAATAGAAAGTGAATACACCTACCCCACTTATTGACTATCTCATTATCCCACATTTTGCATTTACAAAAACAGTAAAAAAAAAATCTCTTAACCAACTATTTTGCACATTAACAATGTATGTCTGGCAGTAATGAATGTAAGGCAAGACTAATGCTTGCTGTGATGGTTAAGGTTATGTGTCAACTTAGCTGGGCCATGATTCTCAGTGGTTTGGCAATTCTGTAATGATGTAATTTGACAGTTAGGGAATGATGTAATTTGACAGTTTTGGAATGATACAGTCATCTTCCATTTTGTGATCTAACATGATTATCTGCCATTTCTCTGTAACATCAATTTTTATATAATTACGTGGCCTTTGGAGCCCAACCATGTCAATAAGTGAGGAATGAGTATACTATAATCCCAACAATGCACAAATGATATTCCTAGCACATATAGGAAAAAAGAAAAGAGGCAAAGAAGCTAAGAGTGTATGTATACTGTCTGGTAAGATGCCGGAACAGGCAGACAAACTACATAGACCCTGTTCAACAAAAAAAAAGAAGAACCAATTAACAACAGATACAGAAGATAATCCTGGAGCCCTGAGCTTTGAAAGGAAGGCTACAAAAGTGGACTAAACTCTAACTAATAGAAGAACCTGCATGAAAACATCAAAAAAGGAGACATACAGAGCTGTGGACTATTAGCTGCATGGACAGCTTGGATATTGCCAAGTGGTGTTAGAACCTACAAATTAACCTAAAAATCAGCCCTGCTAGCGAGGGGCTGCATGGAGGACTGCACTGGTGGCTGGTGAATAAAAGGGGAAACAGCAAAGAGGGAGGGGGGCTGAGCTGTGGATTTTTGGCTGTCTAGAGGGTGTAGCCATTTTGAATGTTTACAAGTAGTTCAACCATTTTGGATATTTAAAGCAACAGTGTTCTCTCTGATTCCAGAGACCTAACAATAGGTGCCACTTGCCGGGGACTGCAAGAACATTCCAGACACTGAGGACTAGAAAGTGGGAGACAGCAACTGTGCCCATATGAACCAACCACACCCGCACCTCCTGCAGCTCTGCTTACTGAGTGAAAGCCACCACTTCCTTCTGCACCAACTGGTCAACAATATAGACCACCAATAAGAGCCTGACTCACCCTTAACTGCTCTTCACAATTAAGAGACCTGTGCAGACACTCTCATTCTCTATCACACCTACCAGGAGACAGGTGGTGAGTGCATAAGTGCTGCCAACTAGTGAATACAGGAGCACAGTACCCTGCTTACTCAGATACATCCAAAAAAAAAAAAAATCTTAGGTGAATCACTCCAACATACAATCACCAATTAAATATAAATACAACAAGGCCACAATGTCTCAGAGACAACAGGCCATCACAGTCCACACAAAGAAGTAAGATAAAATAAGACAAACAAGGGAGCAGGATGCAGACCCAGAACACATCCCTGAGGAGGAAGCAGCATTGGAACTCCCTAAAAAGGAATTCAAAAGACTTTTATTTAGGTACATTCAATGAATTGAGAGACTGATCAAGGAAAACACTGACAAAATTAAGAAAAACACAAACAAAACCCTAGAACAATTTCAAAAGAAAATACAAGAACAAAATGACAAAATAAATGAAAAATTAGAAATGATACAAAATCTACAGATAGAAATCCAGAAGATTAATACTAAATCTTTAGAAAAAAATAACACATTGAAAGGGCAAAGGAGTAGAATCAAATCAATGGAAGACAGAATTAATGAGATTGAAGACAAATACCTGAATACTACTTTGTAAAGGGATCAATCAGAAAAAAGATCAAAACAAAATGAACAAAGCCTAAGATTCATGTAGGATCAAAAGGAATAAACCTATGTGTAACAGTAGTGCCTAAGGTATTTGACTGGTAATCAGAAGGCTGGCAGTTCAAACCCACCAGAAGGAAGGTTGGGTAATCTACTTCTACAGTGATACAGCCTCAGAAACCTCAAGAAGAGGTCACTATGAGTCGGATCTGATTCAATGGCAGTGATTTTGGCTTTTCGGTTTAATTGGAATTCCAGAACAGGAAGAGAAAAATATAAAACCACTGAGAAAATTGTCTAAGATTTGTTGGACAAGAACTTCCCTGATATTATGAATGATGAGAATATCTCTATTCAGGAAGGCTAATGAACCCCAAACAGGATAGACCCTAAAAGAAAAATCACCAAGACATATCATCATCAAACTCACCAAAACCAAAGACAAAGAAAGAATCCTGGGAGGAGCATGGGAAAAATTAAAAGTTACCTACAAAGGGCAACCAATAAGAGTAAGCTCTGATTTCTCAGCAGAAATCACACAGGCAAGAAGGAAACAGGATTGTATATATAAAACCCTGAAAGAGAAAAATTTCCAACCAACAATTATATACCTGGCAAAATTGTCCCTCAAATGATGATGAAATTAGAAGATTTTCAGATAAGCAGAAACTAAGGGAATTTGTTAAAACCAGACCAACTTTACAAGAGATACTAAAGGGAGTCCTTTGAACAGAGAACCAAACAACTGACCATTAATACACATGCTGACGTAAACCAGAAACCAACCCAGTTATGAAAGTATCCAAAGTAAAATAAGCTCACAAGATTATAAACCGGGAAGCAAACACATCAATTGGCAAATGAGGACAACTACAAAACAGAAAGAGGGAAAGAATAGTGTAGTTACAGAACTTCTAAATGGTGAGGAAGTCAAGAGAGTTGCAAGATAGAATGAACTGTGCTAAACTTGGGGATAAATTTATAAATCATAGGGTAACCTCAAAGAAAAATGATAAGCCTTTATTCTGGTTACCTAGTGCCACTCTGACAGGAATCATACCATAATGGGATGGCCTTAACAAACAGGAGTTTATTCTTACAATTTGGAGGCTTTAAGTCCAAGTTAAAAGTGCCAGGCTCCAGGGGATAGGCAAAAGCCCCTCACCCTTGGGATCCAGCTCCGCCTCCTGCTCCCGACCCACTGGAGCTAGAGGCTTTTCTTCACTCAGACAGCTGCTGGCTGCTGAGGCTGAGAAGCCCCAAGGTTGACAAGTAAAAAGGCACAGTCCCGACATT
>NW_006921822.1:1709036-1709585 GCF_000298275.1 Orycteropus afer afer
AATGATAATAGGTATTGTGAGGATTGAGTAAATATGCATAAACACCCAAAATAACATATATAAGCTACACGTAATTTTTCGCCATTATTATCATCAAATACAACAAAGCTTTTGAATGTTGTCTAGGCATGTCTTATCTTTCTGACAAGACGGTGATGTCCTTGAACTTTTTAGAAGTCCTCCACAAGCCTACCACAGAGCAGGACTTTAATAAATTCTAGTTGGATAAACAAGTGAAATAATTAATTGACTGTGATTTTATCAATGTGAATCCAAAACATCCTTGTTACAAATAAACCATTTCGTTTGTCATTTGAATCATGGGTACAATCTATGTCCCCAAAAGCTCCTCTATATGGAAGGAAGGTAGCCAAGAATAAGTACACAGAATAATTTTCAAATTTGTTAACATATGGGGACTTCCGGCAAGATGGCTGACTAGGCAGAGGGACTACACAGACGCTCTTCAACAAAGAAAAGGGAAACCAATTAACACAGACACAGAAGATAATCTTGGACCCCTGAGCCTTAAAGGGAAGGATACAAAAG
>NW_006921822.1:1716875-1724456 GCF_000298275.1 Orycteropus afer afer
TACTTCCGTAGTGATACTGCCTCGGAAACCCAAGGAGGGGTCGCTATGAGTCGGGGCCGACTCGACGGCACATAACAACAACAACAACAGATACTATGTTTTCATTAAGTATTTATTAACATGAAAAATACCCTAATTGTAATGTTTAATGAAAAAAGCAGCATATTAAATTGTATAAACAATATAATCCCAAAGTTTGTTTTTTTAAAAATGTATTTGCATAAAGGGAGAAAAAAAAGAGACTTATGGAAAATATATCAAAATCATTAACAGTAGCTATCTCTGGTTGTTGAGGTTAGGGTGATTTTTTTTTTCTTGATATATATCTGCATTTTCTTATTTTTCTAAAACTGATAAAAAGCAAACAATTGCTGCTAAATAAAATTAATCTTGACTATCAAAAAAAAGTGTATGTTTGCTGATTTCTTTATCAACAGGTTAAAATGATATCTTTTGACCTGAAAATAAAAATTATCAAGGTACAACTATATTTATAGATTTAATTGCAAATATAAAGATAAATAAGGAGCTCTGGTGATGCAGTGCTTTAAGCTCTCAGATGCTAATCAAAAGGTCAGTGGTTCAAACCCACCAGCCACTCTGTGGGATTAAGATGTGACAGTCTGCTTCTATACAGATTACAGCCTTTGATATCCTATGAGACAGTTAAAAATAAGATAGTAGATGACTAGGGAAGAGGAGAAAATAAAAGTGTAATAATTATAAAATGTTGAAATTTTTTTTTTTTTATGAAGAATGCAACACCATTCCTCTTCAGCTTGTCATTGCTTTGCCAAGCAGACCATAAGATTGTCTGATCCAAAACGGCCAAAACCAATCCATTTCAGCTCACTAATGCCTTGGATATTAATCTTTATGATGGCCATTTCATTTTTGTCAACTTCCAATTTTCCTAGATTCATACTTCGTACATTACACATTACAATTATTAATGAACATTTGCAAATGTTTCTTCCCATTTTGAGTAGTGCCCCTTCAGCAAAGGAAGGTCCTGGAAGCTTTACTCCATCCACATCATTAAAGTCAACTCCACTTTGAGGAGGCTGCTCTTCCCCAGTAATATTTTGAGTGCCTTCCAAACTGAGTAGCTCATCTACAGGTACTACATCAGACAATGTTTCAAGGCTCTTCATAAACTTTTCCAGTAATTATATTACAGACAGTATTTCACTGCTATTCATAAGGTTTTCAGTTGCCAATTTTTTCAGAAGTGGATAGCCCCTCCTTCTTCTCAGTCTGTCTTCACTAAAAGCTCTACTGAAACCCATTCTACCATGGGTGACCCTGCTGTTATTTGAAATACTGATGGCATAGCCTCTAGCCTCCAGCCTCACAGCAACATGCAAGTTACTATTGTTGTTGTTATGTGGTCTCAAGTCATCTCCAACTCCTAGCAACAACAGAACAAAACAGAACGAAACTCTGCCCAGTTCTGTGCCAGCCTCACAATCCCCACTATACCTGAGCCTATCGCTGCAGCCACTGTGTCAATCCATTTTGTTGAGGGCCTTCCCCTCTTTCACTGACCCTCCACTTTATCAACCTTGGCATCCTTCTCCTAAGAAAGGTCCCTTCTGACAACATGACCAAAGTAGATGAGACAAAGTCTGGCCATTCTTGCTTCCAAGGAACATTCTGGCTGCACTTCTACCAGGGCAGATTTGTTAGTTCTTTTAGCAGTCCATGGTACTTTCAGTATTCTTCACCAACACCTCAACTTAAAGCATCCACTCTTTTTCAGTCTTTCTTATTCATTGTCCAGCTCTCACATGCATAGGAGATGACTGAAAATACCATGGCTTGTGTCAGGCACACCTTAGTCCTCAAGGAGACATCTTTGCTTCTCAGCATTTGAAAGAGGTCCTTTGCAGATATTTTTCCCAGTGCTGTCATCTGATGTCCTGACTGCTGCATCCATTGGCATTGACTGTAGAATCAAACAATGTGAAGTCTTTGACAACTTCAATCTTTTCTCCACTTATTATGATGCTGCTTATAGGTCCAGTTGTGAGGATTTTTGTTTTCTTTATGCTGAGATGTAATCCATACTGCAGACTGTAGTCTTCAATCTTCATCAGTAAGTGTTTCAAGTAATCATCAATTTCAGCAAGCAAAGTTGTGTCACCTGCATATCACAGGTTGTGAATGATTCTTCCTCCAATCCTGATGCCATGTTCTTCTTCATATAGTCCAGCTTCTTGGATTATTTGCTCAGCATAGAGATTGAATAAGTTTGGTAAAAATACAACCCTGACACACTCCCTTCCTGATTTTAAACAATGCAGTATCCTCTTGTTCTGTTCAAACAACAGTCCCCAGGTCTATGTACAGGTTCCTCATGAGCATGATTAAGTGTTCTGGAATTCTCATTCTTCTCTGTGTTATCCACGATTTGTTACGATCCACACAATCAATACTTTGTATAGTCAATAAAACACAAATAAACATCTTTCTGGTATTCTTTGCTTTCAGCCAAGATCCATCTGACATCAGCAATGATATCGTTTGTTCCATGTCCTCTTCTAAATCCAGCTTGCACCTCTGGAAGTTCTCTGTCAATATACTGCTGCAACCGTTCTTGAATTATCTTCTGTCAGATTTTACTTGAGTGTGATATCAATCATATTGTTCGATCATTTCCACATTCTATGGGATCACCTTTCTTTGGAATGGGTACAAACATGGAACTCTTCCAGTCAATTGGCCAGGTACCTGTCTTCCAAATTTCTTAGCATAGCTGGGTGAGTGCCTCCACCATGGCATCCATTTGTTAAAACACCTCAATAGGTATTCGTCAATTCCTGGAGCCTTGTTCTTCACCAATTCCTTCAGTGAAGCTTCAACTACTTCCTTCAATTCCATTGGTTCTTCATTATATGCCACCTCCTGAAATAAATGAACATCAATCAACTTTTTTTTTTGGTACAGTGGCTCTGTGTATCCCTTCCATCTTCTTCTGACATTTCCTGAATCACTCAATGTTTTGCCCATAGAATCTTTCAATATTGCAACTCAAGGCTTGACATTTTTCCTCAGTTCTTTCAGCTTGAGAAATGCCAAATGTGTTCTTCCCCTTTGGTTTTCTAATCCCAGGTCTTTGAACATCTCATTATAATCATTGACTTTGTCTTCTCAAGATGCTCTTTGAAATCTTCTGTTCAGCTCTTTTATCTTGTCATTTCTTCCATTTGCTTTAGCTACTCTCCATTCAAAAGCAAGTTTCAGAGTTTCTTCTGACATCCATTTTGGTCTTTTCTTCCTTTCCTGTCTTTTCAATGACCTTTTGCTTTTGTCATGGATGATGTTCTTGATGTCATCCTATAATTCCTCTGGTTTTTAGTCATTGGTGTTCAATGTATCAAGTCTATTCTTTAGATGGTCTCTAATTCAGGAGGGATATGATCAAGGGCATATGTTGGCTCTTGTGGACTTAATTGTTCAGATTCAACTTGAACTTCCATATAGTTGATGGTCTATTCCACAGTCAGCTCCTGGCCTTGTTCTGGCTGAAGATATTGAACTTCTCCATTGCCTCTTTCCACAGAGGTACTTAATCTGATTCCTGTGTACTCCATCTGGTGAAGTCCATGTGCATAGTAGGCATTTATGCTGTTGAAAAAAGTTATTTGCTATGAATAAGTCACTGGTCTTGCAAAATTCTATCATGCAATCTCCAGTTTTATTTCTATCACCAAGGATATATTTTCTTACTACTGGCAATTCTTTTTTGTTTCCAACTTTTGCATTACAATCACCAGTGATAATCAACACACCTTGATTGCATGTTTGGTCAATTTCAGACTGCAGAAGTTGGTAAAAATCTTCAATTTCCTCATCTTTGGCTTTGGTGGTTGGTGTGTAAATTAGAATAGTAGTAGTAGTAACTGGTCTTCCTTGTAGGCCTACAGATATTATCCTATCACTGACAGCATTGTACTTCAGGATAGATTTTGAAACAGTCCTTGAGACAATGATTGCCATCCCATTCCTCTTCGATTTGTCACTCCTGGCATAGTAAATCATGGTTGTCTGATTCAAAATGGCCAAAACCAGTCCATTTCTGCTCACTAATGCCTAGGATATTGATCTTTATGCATTTCATTTCATTTTTGACAACTTCCGATTTTCCTAGATTCATATTTCATACACTCCATGTTCTGATTATTAATGGAAGCTCGCAGCTGTTTCTTCTCATTTTGAGTCATGCCACATCAGCAAATGGAGGTCCTGAAAGCTTTCCTCCCTCCATATCATTAAGGTCGACTCTACTCTGAGGAGGCAGCTCTTCCCCAATTGTACTTTGAGTGTGTTCCAACCTGAGGGGCTCATCTTCCAGCACTATATCGTACAATGTTTCCGGGCTATTCATAATATTTTCCAGTAATATATCAGATAGTGTTTCACTGCTATTCATAAGGTTTTTCACTAGCCAATTATTTGAGAAATGGATGGCCCCTTCCTTCTTCCGAGTCTGTCTTACCCTAGAAACTCCACTGAAACCTGTCATCCATGGGTAAACCTGCTGGTATTTGAAATACCAGTGGCATAGCCTCCAGCCTCACAGCACCACACAAGCCACTACAGTACAACAAACTGGCAGACGAGTGGGGTTCTTAACTACTAGAGTATCTGATTTTGTTGTTATTGTTGTTATGTGCCACTGAGTCAGACCTGACTCATAGCAACCTCTCCCTGGGTTTCTGAGGCAGTATCACTATGGAAGTAGATTGCCCCATCTTCCTTCCAAGGAGTGGCTGGTGAGTTTTAACTTCAAGCCTTCTGGTTAGCAGTCAAGTGCCTTAGGCACTACGCTACCAGAGCTCCCATCTGATTTTAGAGGGGGGGAAAAAAGTGAAAAATAAGAACAAATTGTCAGTTATATTATAACTATAAATGGGCTAAATCATTCTATTAAAAGAAACCCCGAAGGCTATGACTGCTAGTCACCCTTTGGACCTGGAATTGGACTCACCACTGTGGCTTAACTCTCAGCCAAACAATAGACAGGCCTACAAGCTGAACAACTATACCAAGGAGATAAATTCCTTAAAACAGTCTATTATGGGAGATCAGAAGGGCAGCATTTGCACAGGGAGACAGCTAGAGAGGCAGGAGTGCACAAGTATGAAGTACCCAAGGAAAGGGTAATCACAGGGAGGAAAGAGGAAGAGAGTTGTCACATTGTGGGGATTGTAATCGGTGTCTTGAAACAAAATACGTATGAACTGTTGAGTGTAAAAGGAATCTGCTTTGTCAAATTTCACCCAAATCACTATAAAAAGTTTTAAAAAACGAAACTCAGATAGGACCACAAAGCATATTCCAAATATATTACTGGTTAAATTAATTAAGATATATCCCTCAAATAAAATAAAATATAACAAATAAAAATAAATGAGGCAAGACTTCCGGTAAGATGGTGGAATATGCAGACAAGTGACACAGACCCTCTTCAACAAAAAAAGGCAAATCAATTGACAGAGATAGAGAAGATAATTCTGGAGCCCTGAGCTTTGAATGGAACTATACAGGAGTGGATTAGGTACCAACTAGTAGAAAAACATGAATGAAAACAGTGAGTACAGAGACGGTCAGAGCAGCAGACTGTCAGATACCCTAATGGGACCAACAGCCTGAATATTTCCAAGAGGTATTGGGACCTAAGAATTGACCTAAAGATCAACTCTGGTCACCAAGAGTTGCAGGGATGACTGCCCTGGTGGCCTATGACTAGGATGGAAAACAGCAAGGAGGGAGACAACCTGAGCTGTTGACTTTCTGCTGTCCAGAGGGTGCAGCCATTTTGTTTTTTTGCACATGGCAGCCATTTGGATATTTAAAGTGACCAAGGGCGCAATCATTTTGAATGTTTACAAGTGGTGGCCATTTTGGATATTTAAACTGACTGAGGACGCAGCCATTTTGAACCTTTACAAGTGGCAACCATTTTGGATTTCAAAGTGACAGCATTCACTTTCAGATTCCAGGGACCTAAGAATAGGCAAATTCAGGGACATATGAAAGACTGACAACAGGAAAGGAGACAGATGGTGAGTGTATAAGTGCTATGAACTAGTGAATAGAAGAGCACAGCACAATACCCTGCTTGCATAGTTAATATACAAAGAAAAGAAAAATCATGGGCAAGTCACTCCAACATACAATTACCAACTAAATATAAACACAAAAATGTCACAATGCCTCGGAGACAACAGAGCATCACAGTCCACACAAAGAAGCAAGATAAAGCAGGACAAACAAGGGACCAGGATACAGACCCAAAATACATCCCTGAGGAAGAAGCAGCATTGGAAATCCCTGATAAGGAATTCAAAAGACTTTTATTTAGGTACCTTTAATGGATTAAAAGACAGATCAAGGAAAACACAGAGAAAACCCTACAACAGTTTCAAAAGACAATACAAGAACAAAATGACAAAATAAATGAAAAATTAGAAATGATACAAAATCTACACATACAAATCGAGAACATTAAAAACAAATTTTCAGAAATAGATAAGACATTGAATGGGCAAAGGAGCAGAACTGAATCAATAGAGGACAGAATTGGTGAGATTGAAGGCAAATACCTGAACAGTTCTTTGGAAAGGGATCAATCAGAAAAAAGATCAAGACAAAATGAAGAAAGCCTAAGGTTCATGTGGCATACCATCAAAAGGAATAATCTATATGTAATTGGAATTCCAGAACAGGAAGAGATAGATAACACCGCAGAGAAAATTGTCGAAGATTTGTTGGGAAAGAATTTTCCTGGTATGATGAAAGATGAGAATATATCCATTCAGGAAGTCCAACGAACGCCAAACAGGATAAATCCCAAAAGAAAATCACCAAGACATATCATCATCAAACTTACCAAAACCAAAGACAAAGAAAGAATCCTGAGAGTTCCAGCAAGATGGCAGATTAGGCAGAAAGACTGCACAGACCCTCTTCAACAAAGAAAAGGGAAACCAATTAACACAGACACAGAAGATAATCCTGGACCCCTGAGCCTTGAAGGGAAGGATATACAAGTGGACTAAACCCCAACTAGCAGAAGAATTTGCATGAAAATACCAAAAAAGGAGACAGACAGAGCTGCAGTCTGGCTGCGATTCTGAGCAATCCTGACGGTACAGACACCTTGGAGATTCCCGAGTGGTGGTAGGACCTAAGGATTAACCTAAAAATCACCCTGCTAGCCAGAGACTGCATGAAGGACTGTGCACGGTGGATGGGGAACAAATGGAGAAGGTGAAGATAAAGGTGGGCTGAACAGTGGACCTTTGCCGGTCTGGAGGACGCCGCCATTTTGAAGGTTTAAAAAGCGGCTTGACTATTTTAGATATTTAAAGAGACAGCACTCTCGCAGATTCCTGGGGCTTAAGAACACGTTTTGCTTTCCAGCAACCCCAAGGACACTCGGGACCTACCAGACTGAAAAGGTACGACATTAATCTTGTAACTCTTATGCTCCACACCTGCTTGGTGAATGGAGGTGTGGCCATCCCCCACTCCCACCTACCTTCTCGGCCTACAGGAACTCCATCACAGTCT
>NW_006921822.1:1735642-1737038 GCF_000298275.1 Orycteropus afer afer
ATGGGCTCAAGTATGGCAGGGATTGTGGGGCTGGCGCGGGATCGGGCAGTGTTTCGTTCTGCTGTGCATGGGGTCGCTATGAGTCAGAAACGACTCGACGGCACTTAACAACAACAACAACAACAAACTGAAAGAGATTAAACAAAAGTTAAATAAATAGAAAGATGCTCCATGTTCATGGATTGGAGGACTTTAATATTGTTAAGATGTCAATATTACCCCAAAGCTATCTACAGATTCAACACAATTCCAATCAAAATTCTAACAGTTTGGTTTACAGAATTGGAAAAACCAGTCCTCAACTTTATATGGCATAGCAGGAGGCCCCAAATAGCTAAAGCAATGAGGAAAGAATAGAACAAAGACTCACACTTCTTGATTTTAAAACATACTATAAAGCTACAGTAATCTAGACAAATGGCATAAAATTGAGTCAAATAACCCACACATCTATGGTCAACTGATTTTTGACAAGAGCACTAAGCCCATTTGATGGGGGAAAGAAGAATCTCCTCAATAAATGGTGCTGGAAAAATTGGATTTCCACATGCAGAAAAATGAAAGAGGATGCATGCCTCAAATGACACATAAAAATAAATTCAAAATGGATTAAGGATCTAAATGTACAAACTAAAACCATAAAATTTTTAGAAGATAATGCAGGGGCAACACTTCTAACAATAGATTATCTACTATAATAACAAAAGTACAAACAACAAAAGACAAAATAAATAATTAGGACATCATAAAAATTTAAAACTTCTGTTCATCAACAGGCTTTACCAAAAAAGTGAAGAGACAAACTACTGAGTGTGAGAGAATCTTTGGAAACATTATATCCAATAAGAATCTCATAACCAAAATATATAGAGAACATCGACAATTTACCAACAAAAGGACAAATTACCCAATCACAAAATGGGCAAGGAGTTGAATAGACATTTCACCAAAGAGGACATTCAAATGGCCACTAACCATGTGAAAAGATGCTCAGCATCACTAGCCATCAAAGAGGCTCAAATCAAAAGCACAATGAGACCTCGTTTCACATCCAATAAAATGTCTAAAACTAAACTCAATGTCTTTGAGTTGATCCTGACTCACAGAGACCTCATTAGGTTTTTAAAGCGCTAGATCTTTACAGAACCAGACTGCATCATCTTTCATCCACAGAGCAGCTGATGGATTCAAACCACTGACCTCTAACTTGGCAGCCCAAAACCTTAACAACTATGCTACCAGAGGGCCTTACTAAGATAGCTAAGACAAAAAATATATATATATTGGCAAGGATATGGAGAAATTAAAACCCTTACCATTGTTAGTGTTGTTGTTAGGTGCCATCAAGTCGTTTCTGACTCATACCGACCCCATGCACAGCAGAACGAAACACTGC
>NW_006921822.1:1738781-1739494 GCF_000298275.1 Orycteropus afer afer
AGCTGCTCTTTGAAATCTTCTGTTCAGCTCTTTTATCTTCATTTGTTCCATTTGCTTTAGCTACTCTCCGCTCAAGGACAAGGTTCAGAGTCTATTTTGTCATCCATTTTGGTCTTTTCTTCTCTTCTTGTCTTTTTAGTGATCTCTTACTTTCTTCATGGATAATGTTCTTGATATCCTCCCACAATTCTTCTGGTTTTCAGTTGCTGGTGTTCAATGCATGAAATCTATTCTTTAGATGATCTCTAAATTCAGGAGGAATATATTCAAGATCATATTTTGGCTCTCTTGGACTTGTTTGGTCTTCAACTTCAAGTTCAACTTGCATATGAGCAGTTGATGGTCTGTTCCACAATCAGCTCCTGGCTTGGTTTTGGCTGACGATATGAGCTTTTCCACCACCTCTTGCCACAGATGTAGTCAATCTGATTCCTATGTGTTCCATCTGATGAAGTCCACGTGTACAGCCACCGTTTGTGTTGTTGAAAAAGATGTTTGCAATGAGTAAGTTGTTCTTGCAAAATTCTACCATGCAAGTTCCAGCATTATTTCTGTTTTCCCACTACCAGTGACTCTTCTTTGTTTCCAACTTTTGCATTCCAGTCACCAGAGAAAATGAACACATCCTGATTGCATGTTCAGTCAATTTCAGACTGCAGAAGTTGATAAAAATCTTCAATTTCCTCATCTTTGGCTTTGGTGGTTGGTGCATA
>NW_006921822.1:1739710-1742385 GCF_000298275.1 Orycteropus afer afer
AACTTCCAATTTTCCTAGATTCATACTTCGTACATTCCATATTCTGATGATTAATGGATGTCTGCAGCTGTTTCTCCTCAATTTGAGTGGTGCCAATGGAGGTCTTTACCTTATCCATATGAATAAGGCTGGGTTTACTCTGATGATGCAGCTCTTTCCCAGTCCTATTTTGAGAGCCTTGTAACCTAACCGGACTATTCATAAAGTTGGGCAGTAACATATCAGACAATGTTTCTTTGCTATTCATAATAGTAAAACTGTGGAAAACAGTGTGGCAGTTCCTCAAAAAACTAAATATAGAATTGTCATGTTGGTGATAGTTGTTGTAGGTGCCATTGAGTAGGCTCTGACTCATAGCGACCCATGTAGAACAGAATGAAACGCTGCCTGGTCCCATGTCAGCCTCATAATCCTTGCTATACCTGAGCCCATTGTTGCAGCCACTGTGTCAATCCATCTTACTGAAGGCCTTCCCCTTTTCCACTGACCCTCCACTTTACCAAGTGTTTTGGTTACCTCAGTGCTGCTCTAACAGAAAATACCACAAATGCAACGACTTTAACAAACAGGAGTTTATTCTTATAATTTGGAGGCTTTAAGTCTGAGTTCAAAGTGCCAGGCTCTAGGGGCTGGGTGAAAGCCCCTCAGCCTTGGGCTTCAGCTCTGCCTCCTGCTCCTGGCCCACTGAAGCTAGAGGCTTTTCTTCGCTCAGACAGCTTCTGGCTGCTGAGGCTGACAAGCCCAAGATTGGCAAGTAAAAAGGCACAGTCCCGATGTTAACAAACCACACGGCAGGCCATTCATTCAAGTCCATTGAAAGTCTCAGGGTTGGCAGGGCATGGCAGGCCGCTGAACAACCACATGGCTGCATGCAGGCCCCAAGTGTACCATAAGCTAGAGACCATTACCAAAGCTGCTTCTTATATATGGAAAGCAGACCACATCCCTAAAGCAGCCACTCAGCTGCTCCATGGTGTTAATTACCAATCTTACCATGGGAAATAACTAGATCCAGCTGCCCAGTCACTCAACCAGGCCTAGCCAAGTTGACACACAAATTAACTACCACAATTCCACCCCTTGTCAACTTGACACCTGTACAGATCTTCATTGGGTGGCATCTTTACAGATCTCACTCACTGGGTGGGTCCAGTCCCCTAGTTCCTCTAAGTAGTGACCTCACCCCCTTGGCCTGCCAGGCCCTGTTCCTCTACCTCTTGGGCATGGCAGCCCTTGCCCCCTTACTCTTGGGCAGCAGCTGTGGCTCCATCCCACTGGCTCACATGAACCAGCAGCCACACACTCCAGAATCAAGTTGGTTAAGGTCTGGCTCTTTGAATTCTAGGGGGCTGTGGTAGTTCCACCCCCAAAGGCCATGGTCCTATCCTTTGAGGCTGAGGCAGCTCCACTTCCTGTTTCCTTAATCTCTCCACCTCTGCTGATTAATGCTAAAGGCAACCCACTCCACCGGAAATCTTCCTGCCCCAAAAGCACTCAGCTTTCTTGCTCCATAGTCCGACCAACCTGCTACTCCATTTCATACCAGTCTTTTCTACCAATTAATGCCTGAAGGCTACCCACTCCACCAGGAAGCTGCCTGTGCAATGGCATCCAGCTTTCTCCTCCGTGGGCTGGTAAGGCTGTCACTGTCTCATGCTGGTCTCTTGGCTCTGCTCCTGCCATCTCTCATGCCAAAAGCTGGGGTCTCTCTGCCACAGTCTTGGGTCAAGGATGCACTCCACTCCTGTTTCCACATTTTAGGTATCTGTCAGAGCAGCACCCCACTCTCTTGGTACCATACTTGTTTTGGTTACCTCTGTGCTGCTCTAACATAAAATACCACAAATGGGATGAATTTAACAAATAGGAGTGTATTCACACAATTTGGAGGTTTTCTTACAACTGGCAGGGCATGGCAGGCTACTGAACAACCACACAGCTACATGCAGGGTTCAAGTGTGCCATTAGCTAGAGACCGTTCCCAAAGCTGCTTCTTATATACAGGAAGCAGACCACATTCCTAAAGCAGCTACTCAGCTGCTCCAATACATTCCACCATGGAGTTAATTAATCTTACCATGGAAAATAACTACCACCAGCTGCCCTGCCACTCAACCAGGCCTAGTCAAATTGACACACAAAGTTAACTACCACACCAAGCATGATATCCTTCCCCAGGGAATGGTCCCTTCTGACAACATGATCAAAGTAGGTGAGACAAAGTCTGGCCATTCTCACTTCCAAGGAGCATTCCTTGGAATGTTCAGATGGATCTTGGCTGAAAACAGAGAGTACCAGAAAGATGCTTATTTGTGTAAAAGCTGGACTTCTCAGGACAGATTTGTTGGTTCTTTTGGCAGTCCATGGTAGTTTCAGTATTCTTCACCAACACAACTCAGAAATATCAACTCTTCTCTGGTCTTCCTTATTCATTGTCCAACTTTCACGTGCATATGAGGCAATTGAAAATATCATGGCTTGGGTTAGGTGCATCTTAGTCTTCAAAGAGACATCTTTGCTCATCACTTTAAAGAGGTCATTTGCTCCCACCTCCTACTCTGGCGAGTAGCGACTGGGATTTTAAAAGCTAGCAAGTTGCCATCTAGATGCAATGATGGGTCTCTCCTCATCCAGAGCCAAGAAGAATGAAGAAAACCAAAATTCATGGAAACAAT
>NW_006921822.1:1743131-1745983 GCF_000298275.1 Orycteropus afer afer
CTGTAGTCTTTAATCTTCATCAATAAGCATTTCAAGTCATTTCACTTTCAGCAAGCAAGGTTGTGTCATCTGCATATCACAGGTTGTTAATGAGCCTTCCTCCAATCCTGATGCCATGTTCTTCTTCATATAGTTCAGCTTCTTGGATTATTTGCTCAGCATAGAGATTTGAATAAGTATGATGAAAGGATACAACCCTGATGCACTCCCTTCCTGATTTTAAACCATGCAGTGTCCCCTTGTTCTTTTTGAATGACAGCCTCCTCGTGTATGTATGTACAGGTTCCTCATGAGCACAATCAAGTGTTCTGGAATTCCCACTCTCATCAATATTATCCATAATTTGTTATGGTCCACACAATTGAATGCTTTTTCATAGTCCATAAAACACAAGTAAACATCTTTCCGGTATTCTCCGCTTTGAGCCAAGATCCATCTGACATCAGCAATGATATCCTTCATACCACACCCTCTTTTGAATCCAGTTTGCATTTCTGGAAGTTTCCTGTCAGTATACTGCTGCAACTGTTTTTGAATTCTCTTTAGCAAGATTTTAGTTGTGTGTGATATTAATGATACTTTCCAATAATTTCCACATTCTCTTGGATCACCTTTCTTTGGAATGGGTACAAATATGGATCTCTTCCAGTCAGTTGGCCAGATAGCTGTCTTCCAAATTCCTTGGCAGAGATGAGTAAGTGCCTCCAGTGTGGCAACCGTTTGTTGAAACATCTTAATAGCTATACTGTCAATTCCTGGAGCCTTGTTTCTCACCAATTCCTTCAGTGCAGCTTCTACTTTTTCCTTCAATACCATTGGTTCTTGATCATATGCCACCTCCTGAGATAGATGAACATGGACCAATTCTTTTTCGTATAGTGACTCTGTGTATTTCTTCTAATTTCTTTTGGTGCTTCCTGCATCATTATTTCTCCTATAGAATCCTGCAATATTGCAACTCAAGGCTTGAATTTTTTTCTTCACTTCTTTCAGCTTGAGAAATGATGAGTACATTCTTCCCTTTTGGTTTTCTAACTCCATTGAGAAGAATGGGAATTTCATAACCTTAAGAAGAATGAGAATTCTTGAACACTTAATTGTACTCATGAGGAACCTGTACATAGACCAGGAGGCTGTCATTTGAAAAGAACAAGAGGATACTGCATGGTTTAAAATCAGGAAGGGAGTGTGTCAGGGTTGTATCCTTGCACCATACTTATTCAATCTGTATGCTGAGCAAATAATCCAAGAAGCTGAACTATATGAAGAAGAACATGGCATCAGGATTGGAGGAAGGCTCATTAACAACCTGTGATATGCAGATGACACAACCTTGCTTGCTGAAAGTGAAATGACTTGAAATGCTTATTGATGAAGATTAAAGACTACAGTCTGCAGTTTTGATTATACCTCAACATAAAGAAATAAAAAAATCCTCAAAACTGGACCAACAAGCAGCATTATGATAAATGGAGATAAGATTGAAATTGTCAAAGATTTCATATTAATTGGTTCCACCATAAATACTAATGGAAATATCTGTCAAGAAATCAGATGATGTATTGCCCTGGGGATATCTGCTGCAAAAACCTCTTTAAAGTAATGAAGAGCAAAGATGTCTCTTTGAACACTAAGGTGCACCTAACCCAAGCCACAATATTTTCAATTGCCTCATATGCACGTGAAAGCTGGACAATGAGTAAGGAAGACCAAATAAGAGTTGATGTTTTTGAATTGTGGTGTGAGTGAAGAATTCTGAAAGTACCATGGACTCTCAGAAAAACTAACAGATCTGTCCTTGAAGAAGTGCAGCCAGAATGCTCCTTGGAAGTGAGAATGGCCTGACTTCATCTCACCTACTTTGGTCATGTTGTCAGAAGGGAACATTACCTAGAGAAGGATATCACGCTCGGTAAAGTGGAGGGTCCGTGAAAAAGGGGAAGGCTCTCAATGAGATGAATTGACACAGTGGTTGCAATGATGGGCTCAGGTATAGCAAGGATTATGAGGCTGTCACAGGACCTGGCAGTGTTTTGTTCTGTTCTACATAGGGTCGCTATAAGTCAGAGCCAACTCAACGGCACCTAAGAACAACATACTCAGATCACAAATAAATAAGTAGGAGAGGAAAACCTAGAAAATTTCTACAGGTTTGGAAATTAATGTACTTTTAAATAACAGCAATTAAAAGTATAATGGAAATGGGAAAATATTTTGAACTAACAATCAGAATTTCAGGGATATAGACCAAGCTGTTCTTAGAGGGAAATGTCTAGCCTTAAATGCATAGATGAGAGAGAGAAAAAAAAAAAAAAAGTCTGGAAATTAATAAAGCAAGAAAAAAAAAAAAAAAAAGTCTGGAAATTAATAAAGCAAGCATCCTTATTAACAAATTAGGAAAAACAACAGCAAAATAAATCCACCCAAAGTAAGGAGAAAAAATAATAATAATGAACAAAAATTAATGAAATAGAAAACAAATACACAATAGAGAATATCAACACACCAAACATTGGTTCTTTCTAAAGAAAAATAAAATTGACAAACTTCTGATGAGACTAATGAGAAAGAAAAGAATTAACAGCAGGCCTGAGACTGCTATCCTTAGAAAGCCTGATTATAAAGTAGAACCTGGAATTTAGGAAGGTTCTATTCATTCCCCCAAACCAGTAAGATAGATCACTGTGTGAACAATATGGGTTATGCTTTCCTTCTGGAATTGTGGTACATGTTAGAGTGAAGGTGCCTACATGACCAATTCCCCATAACTCCCTGGGCACTGAGTCTCTGCGGTGTAGTAAATTATTTAGTGTGGCTTTTCTACCCATAAGTCTTTGTAAACTCCAAGGTGG
>NW_006921822.1:1746743-1748172 GCF_000298275.1 Orycteropus afer afer
AAGAGTCTTAGAAGCTTGTGTCAGGTTTCCTCTGAAAGAGGCCCACGTGCCTTTTCCCTTTGCTGATTTTGCTTTACATCCTTTTAGTATAATAAATAACAGTTATAAGTATAACTATATATTTAGTCCCATGAGTCCTACTAGGGAATAACTGAATGAGAGTGGTCTTTCTGGAACTCCCAACATTAGAAAGATAGACAGATACTTTTAAAATCATGCTTAATCTCAAGAGATGAATGAACATGTGTACATAATAATTTTATTTCTCCTTATTGCTCAAAAAGAAATCTATATCTTATACCTTGCTATGAAAATAAAAAGGAAAAAAGTATTATTTTTATAATCTTTATCAAGAAACCACTCATATTTTTTTCAACTCAATATATGTATTCACTCACCTTTAGTAACTTGATTTCTCTCATAGCAATTTTTTTAACCATTTTGTCATCATCACTTTCTAAGAACTTCTTGATGGCCACAATTCTTCCACTATCTTTATTCCTACACTTCATCACCATTCCATAGCTCCCTTCTCCAACCAATCCTAGGTTTTCATACTTTTCCATTTTAATTTAAAACCAGTAGGAATTTTTCTTACTGTGGAAACTAAAACATAGAATTAACAATGCTGAGTATATTAATTTCTTACATTCTCCCAGTAAATTAATTCTTCCATTGTTTTCCATATTTAGAGCAGTCATTGTGTTGACAGCTGTCCTGTGATGACTCACAACTTCTTATTTTCTTTTCACACCTAACTATGTTTTCAAAATATTCATTCACATTTAATAAAAGACATGGCAAATGAAATTAAGGCCATTAACTTTAAAATTAAATTATTAAATGTTATGTTAATGAAATTCAATATATTTTTAATGGAGATAAATCAATACTTAAACTATCACTACAAAATAATTACAGCTAACTATAGAAAGGGAGCTCTGGTAGCATAGTGGCTAAGGTACTTGACTGCTAACCAGAAGGCTGGCAGTTCAAATCCACTAGCCACTCCTCGGAAGGAAGATTGGGCAATCTACTTCCATAGTGATACTGCCTCAGAAACCCAAGGAGGGGTCGCTATGAGTTGGGTCTGACTCGACAGCACATAACAACAACAACTATAGAAAAGGCAGAATTCTTTTTCACTCAAAGGTAAAAAGGGCACAATTGAATTTGACTTTAATGAAGAGCATATCTATATTTTTACACCAAGTTCAAAGTTTAAAATCTTTATGTATTTTCTACTCAATTACAGAAAAATATTTGTTCACAAAATTATCAATTACCAAATTAATACTAAGAATATTCAATTAAACAATTTTACGTTCCTTAAAACAATACTAATTAAATGCCTATACTAAATTTAGGAGCTCTGGTAGCATAGTGCCTAAGGCACTTGACTGCTAACCAGAAGGCTGGTGGTTCAAAC
>NW_006921822.1:1748272-1753362 GCF_000298275.1 Orycteropus afer afer
TGATACTGCCTCATCAACCCAAGGAGGGGTCGCTATGAGTCGGGGCTGACTCGCCGGCACATAACAACAACAACAACATACTAAATTTACAAAAAAACAGCAATGGCATTGAGTAGATAAGCAGAATTTTTAAAAGAAATTAAATATTAGTGCTATTAAATACCAAACCAAACCAAACTCGCTGCCACTGATTCGATTCCGATTCATAGCAACTCCCTTTGGGTTTCTGAAGTAGTTAATCTTTATGGAACTAGATTTCTCAGTCTTCCTTACATGGAGTGGCTGATAGGTTTGAACTGCCAACCTTCTGGTTAGCAGTCAAATGCCTTAGGCACTACACCACCAGAGCTCCTTACTATTAAACACAGTATTCCAAAAATCCTGCTAATGATTACTCATTGTAAGTATAAACATTTGAATTTTGTATTCAAAATTTTTCCATATTAGGACAAAGGCAATCCCAATAGAATCTTTCTTGCTTTACTATTGATTGACGAAGGCCAAGCAATTATTCCAGTATGTTTTGATAAGAAAATTATTTCAGTCCAAATGCAGATTTTAATTCCTAAGATTTGATTGCCATACTATACAAAACTATTAAACTACAACTTCAAAGTTAATTGTATCCTTCAAATCTGATTCTGAAATTGAATCTCAGAAGAGAAGAATTAAAAATATTGTCATAAATCGCAATATAGTTCTAAAGATTTTAAGGAAAAATGCCAAAGTTTTTTGGTACTATATAGTCAAATGATGATTCATAGTAGAATTATAAAAACAGTCATTCACAAAGCTGGGAAAGCAAGAATATTCTTGCCTATTAACAACATACTTACGGCAATCTAAAGATAGGTTACACAGATTGTGAATTGTGGTGATGTTTTACCTGCTTTTCTATTGGGACATTGATGGCAAACAGAAAACAAATATTTTCTTTGTTCTAGAAAATTGATAATCAAATGTACATCTACCTTTTCAACACTTTGCATTTAATAGTTTAGAATTTTATTATATTTTTTATTTATTAATGTAATTATACATGGAAAACCAGAAGATTTATCTTCCAGAAGGAAAAAATAAGAACAACCCTGATGAACACCAACTCAAATTATTTCATATTTTATTACTAGGTTTTATAGTTCTCACCTGGCTTGTTTTTAGAACAGTGTCCTCAAACACTAGCTTTCCATATATTTGACATTTTAACTTCTGACACTATTAAAAAAACAAACAACAGCAAAAAAAAACCTGCCATCAAGTGGATTCCAAGTCATAGTAACCCCCATTGGGTTTCCAAGGCTGTAAATCTTTACGGAAGCAGACTGCCTCATCTTTCATCCATACAGCAGCTGGTGAGTTGGAACCGCTGACGTTTTGATTAGCAGCCAAATGCCTTAACTGCAATTTTTAAAAAATGTTTATATTTGGGGGAAAAAAATCTCAATGTAATTCTGATCCTCCTTTCCTTCATTTCTTTTTTTTTTTTTTTTTCCTTTTTTCTTCCATTAAGACAGTATGTTTTGATAAGGACTGGGCACTAGGTAAGGTACCCTGGTGGTGCAGTGGTTAAAGTGCTCGGCTACAAACCAAAAGGGCAGCCGTTCCAACCCACCAGACTCAACAGGAGAAAGATACAGGTCTGCTTCTGTAAAGATTGACAGCCTTGGGAACATTATGGAGTAGTTCTACTCTGTCCTACAGTGTCTCCATGGGTCAAAATCAACTCCACACCAATGAGTTAGGTTTATCATACCAAGGACAAAAATAACAGGATCTATAACCTGGATCGTTTGAAAGCATTTTGCAAGGGAGTCCTCAATATCTGAAAATGCAAAGTTAACAAAAATAAAAATCACTTTAAACATATTCAAGATATTCTGAAACATATCACAAAGTAACATTAAGCCAATTGACTCCTCCAAGTTTATTCTCCCAACCAACTGCACATTTGGACACACCACATTAAATTCACCTGCTTTTTCAAGGGACACGGTCCACAAATACCTTAAAAGTATCAAGGCAAAGAAAGACTCTTGTTCCCTGAAACAGTCATTCATAAACTGTAACTCTCCATCCCTTCTACTCCCGAATCTAAAGGAGTAATATAAACCTAAAATGATGCCTGAGCAATTGGAAATGTGTTATATTTGGAAACGTACCATGTAAACATATGGTTCTAGTATCAGCAAGATATACTTGGGTAATACACAACACTTGGATGCTAATTTTTTCTTTTGTTAAAGACAGATTAAAATTTAAATAGATAAAACAACGAAATGATAAAAGGTTTTACTTTTTCTTTAAGTATCATACTTACTGTTTCTTTAATAAATAAATAACCTTCGCATGGAAAGACCCAAAGGTTTTCAACTTGGAAACAAATTTGCGGTGAAGTGCATCTCGCTCACCAGTCTAAAAGATGCTGATTAGCAAACTAGTTACTCCAGTGCTGCTGTGATTACTTCTGAGGACACAGTCACCGGTCCTAGGTGAATCAGGCAGGGAGGCAGAAGGGCCTCCAGCCGCAGGCTCACACTTCCCAGGACTGCGGACCGCATGCTGTCGTTGTCAAGGCAACGACCTCACTCTGGCCGCAACCAGAGGCACAAAGTCTCCAGAGAGATGCGGCCCAGGTCAGAATGCTTCCACCGCAGGCACAACAACTGTGAAGGCCAAGGTATGTAGAGAAATTAGCTGGGTTCCGAGGGCACCGCCTTCCAGCTCCAAAGGTGCCCAGTGCTGTGAGTCCATGAACTATAAGCGCTCCAACCAGCCCCAGGCGAAGGCGTTGGCCGAGGCGGGGCAAAAGTGAGGGTTTTTACCCGCCAGGGCCCGCCCCTGGGCCGTCAGTCCTACTTTGTTCTGATTGGCTGGACCCAGTCGTCAAGACCTATGATTGGTTTAGCGCCAATCATCCCTTCCCCCTTCACCTGGGTCTCCTGCAGGTTCTGTTCGCTGACGCCTTGAAGGCTGCATCCCCACACAGTTCCATTCTCAAGTAAAGACTTCGCCGGAATACTTCTCTTCCCAACTGATGGCAACAGGGGATTGTGGTGCTCACGCGAGGGTAAAAGTGGTGGTGGTTATGTGGGACTGGGAGAAAAGGGGAGGAGAAGATGATGCAAAGAGCGTGGAGTGTTCCTCATAGCTTCCCTGGAGTGTTCCTCATAGCTTCCCTGCTAGGATGGAGAGCGGGCTTCGGGCGCCCTCACCTGAGAACGTTCGGGCCTGACCCCGACTCGATGCTTCTTTTCTGGTCTGGGTGATGGAACCAGTAGGGCCAAGGTAGGAGGTGAAGGGTGACAGTCTAGGAGATGATTTGCAGGCGAGGCTATGTGAAAAGATAGATGACGACTTGGGAAAGACAGCCTGGGCACTGACAGTGAGGGAAGTACTTCGAGTGTAGATAAGAGGAAGAGAGAGCATGGGTGAAATGAGGAAAAGTGTTGGACAGTTGGGGAACTAGAATAGATGTGTGATACAAGAGTATGATAGTAAAATGAAGTGAGATTAGGGGCTGTGATGTTTAAAGCATGCCTTACATGTAAACATGTTTAAGGCACAGACCAACTCTGTCCATGATAGGGCAAGAGAGGGAAGCCAGAATTATGCACAAGATGAAGTTGACACAAGAAACGGGGCTTTACCCATTTCCAGGGAATTTGGCGTTAAGTCGTACCCCTGCAATGAGGTCTTAAAGTCACTCAGTTATTTATAGTTGAAATCATGATTACTAAAGGTTTTATAACCATATTTGGTTTCTAAAATATCCAGGGAAGAGGGTGTCCTGGATAGCAGGTGTTTTATCTATAGTCCATTCCCTGGGTTAGGCAAATGTCTAAGTGCAGAACCACCGCCCGAAAGGTTGGTGGTTCAGAACTCCCCAGAGTTGCCTCAGGAGTGACGCCTAGTGATTTGCTTCTGAAAGGTCACAGCCTTGAAACCTCTATGGAGCACTTCTACTCTTCACATATGGAATCACCTTGAATTGGAATTGACTGCATAGCGACTAACAACAACATATCCATAGTCAGTATTAAGATATTCATAATTAAGGTATTAATTCCTTCCTGAATACTAAGAAATAAACATTCTGGTTTATAAATAATCTTCTGTGAGTTTGGTTAGTTAGCATGAATTAATCTTCCAATGCTTGATCACCTTGGCCAAATGGCTTAAAATCTAGTTCTAATACTGAGGACCAGAGTTGGGACTTGGGTATGGAAAACACAGAATTCTTTGGTCAATCAAAGATAAAAGTCTTAATGTAGCATTTAACTCTTATCCTTAACTGTAATCAACTTCAAGGAAGCCATGCCCCATTTTGTTGCACCTATAGGAGATACACCTATAGGAGACAGATAGACAGATATCACTGTAGGCTATAAGAGAGTCTGATGAACTTTGAACTTGCTTTATATAAGGGAAATTCTCCTTAAACAAAGTGGCAAATTAAAGTTTGTTGGGCCTAAAGCTGAAGAATAAGAATATTAAAATATTTCACTTTGGCCAATTTTATAAAAGTAACCAAACATACAAACATTTTAAGATTCTTCCATGTGAGAGGCCCTGATGCTTAAGTAATCTGCTTAAATCCCATTGGGAACCAAAGGGATAAACCAAAAAAAAAACAAACTCAATGCCATCGAGTCAATTCGACTCATAGCGACCCCTCATTGGGTTTCTGAGGCAGTATCTCTACAGAAATAGATTGCCCAATCTTCCTTCCAAGGAGTGGCTGATGGGTTTGAACTACCAGCCTTCTGGTTAGCAGTCAAATGTCTTAGGTACTGTGCCACCAGCGCTAAAAATAGTGAATGTGGTGAATAGGCAATGCTTGAGAAAACAATTTGCAAAAGAATTGAGTATGAAAGGTAATTATAAAGGATTCAGAATGTATTTTAAAATCATATATCCTGGGCAATGATACCTACAGAATCAGTGAGGAGGCAGCATTATGTAGAAGCAAGATTGCTTTGTTTATTTTTTCTTTCTAAATAGGCTGTGTTTCAAAAGGACAAATATTGTATTAGTCCGTTATTGTAAAAGTTAAGGAAAGGTTTATATATTGGAGGACATTTTCTTTGTTG
>NW_006921822.1:1754582-1756495 GCF_000298275.1 Orycteropus afer afer
TTTACTCTGTAAATCTTCACCCAAATCCTAAAAAAATAAAAAAAGAAAAGAAAAAATAAATAAATAAATAAATAGGCTGTGTTTGTGTGGGAAAAGGAAAGTGGACGGCCTTTAAAGAGGCAAGGAAAGGAATAATTAATGAAAAGCCAAGAACAGAGAGTAAAGAAACCAAAAAACCCAAACCTGTTGCCATTGAGTTGATTGTGACCATCAGCACGATAGAACAGGGTAGAACTGCCTCATAGTTTTCAATGCTGTAAATCTTTACAAAAGCAAACTGCAACATCTTTCTCCTGTTGAGCAGCTGGTAGGATCAAATTACTGACCTTTTGGTTAGCAGCTGAGCTCTTAACTACTGGACCACCAGGGCTCCTTAGAGAGTGAAGAGAAGATGAAAAAGTGTGAGAAGGGGTTAGCCTTGGAACAGAACAAGTTTAAAGAGGAAATACTCAGAAGACTGTAGGAAAGACACACTAGGGGCCTAGATCTTCTCAATAGAATAATTTCATTTTTGCAGGGAAAGGTAATAGTGAGATTGAGGCTTAAGGATTTGAGAGCAGAAATTACTTAAAAGTAGGTAGTTATGACAGTAAGTCATTTGGTATGAAAAGAATATAAAATAGTAAATGTGCTCACTTGAGCCTGAACAACATGAATTTACAGAAACAAAGTGACCCTGTTTCATAGGACTTGGCACCCCAGAAGAAAGAATGGAGAAAACAGATAGTGTATAAACTACTTTGGTAAAAGATTGGTAGTGAAAAAAGATTGATTAAACAAAGGAGTTAAGGAATCAAGGATGCAGAAGAAAGCGCCATTGAATAGTTGGCCATGGGCTGCACCTAGATAGGAAGACAGAAGTTAGCTAGTAAACAGAAAATATAGAGGCACTGAGAGAATAGAGGTCACTATGTTGTTGTTGTTGTTGTTATGTGCCATCGAGTCGGACCCGACTCATAGCGACCCCTCCTTGGGTTTCTGAGGCAGTATCACTACGGAAGTAGATTGCCCCATCTTCCTTCCGAGGAGTGGCTTGTGGGTTTGAACTGCCAGCCTTTTGGTTAGCAGTCAAGTGCCTTAGGCGCTATGCTATCAGAGCTCCCAGAGGTCACTATAGGCATGAAGAATAAGTATAATGGGAGTGTAAGTGGGAGGGAAAGCGTTATTGTCAGAGAACACAATTTGTGAATTAAAGATCTTGGGAGTGGCACTAAACCAAATCAAAAACCAAACTCACTGCCATCAAGTCAGTTCTGACTCATAGTGACTCCCTTTGGGTTTCTGAGGCAGTAAATCTTTATGAAAGTAGATTGCCCAGTCTTCCTTCCACAGAGTGGCTGGTGGGTTTGAACTGCAAGCCTTCTGGTTAGCAGTCACAGTAACTACTTCTGAGTAACTGAAGTTGAGTGGAAAATGTCATTAAAGTTGAGAAGTTCAAAGGAATTTGAGGTCACCATATGAAAATTCACTAACATGAGCTACCCAAGAGAGTTTCTTCAGATGGTCTCTAAATTCATATGGGATATAAGCACAGTCATATTTTCACTCTCATGGACATGTTTTAATTTTCTTCAGCTTCAACTTGAACTTGCATATGAGCACTTGATGGTCTGTTCCACAGTTACCTCCTGGCCTTGTTTTGACTGAAGATAATGATCTTGTCTACCACCTCTTCCCAAAGATGTAGTCTGTCTTATTCCTCTGTATTCCACCTGGAAAGGTCAATGTATATAGCCACCATTTATGTTGTTGGAAAAGAAAAGGTATTTGCGAAGAATAAGTCCTTGATCCTGAAAAATTCTGTCATACAATCTCCCACCTAATTTCTATTACCTAGACCATATTTTGGGAGCTCTGGTAGCATAGTACCTAAGGCACTTGACTGCTAACCAGAAGGCTGGCAGTTCAAATCC
>NW_006921822.1:1758855-1772875 GCF_000298275.1 Orycteropus afer afer
AGGGATTGTGGGGCTGGCGCGGGATCGGGCAGTGTTTCATTCTGCTGTGCATGGGGTCGCTATGAGTCGGAAACAACTCGACAGCACTTAACAACAACAACAACAACATGCTTCTTGTTTGTTTCCATCTTTCCCATTCCAGTCACCAGTAATTATCAATACATCTTGATTGCATGTTTGGTCAATTTCAAACTGCAGAAGTTGATAACAATCTTCAATTTCTTCATCTTTGGCTTCAGTGGTTGGTGCATAAATGTGAATAATGTGGTATTAACTGGTCTTTGTTGTTGTTGTTGTTATGTGCCATCAAGTTGTCTCTGACTCATAGCGACCTTGTAGACGACAGAACGAAACACTTCCCAGTAGTGTGCCAGCCTCATGATCCCTACTATACCTGAGCCCATCACTGCAGCCACTGTGTCAATCCATCTTGTTGAGGGCTTTCCCCTCCTTTGTTGACCCTCTACTTTACCAAGCATGATATCCTTCTCCAGAGAATGGTCCCTTCTGACAACATGACCAAAGTTGATGAGGTGAAGTCTGAGCATTCTTGGTTCCAAGGAGCATTCTGGCTGCACTTCTTCCAGGACAGATTTGTTAGTTCTTTTAGCAGTCCACGGTACTTTCAGCATTCTTTGCCAAAACCATAACTCAAAAGCATCAACTCTTTCTTGGTCTTCTTTATTCATTGTCCAGCTCTCGTGCTTATGAGGCAATTGAAAATACTGTGGCTTGGGTTAAACACACTTTGGTCTTCAAGGAGGTATTTTCGCTGTTCAGCACTTGAAAGAGGTCCTTTGCAGCAGATTTGCCTAATGCAATACATCTCTTGATGTCTTGACTGTTGCTTCCATTGATATTGCTTGTAGAACCAAGTAATATGAAGTCTTTGACAATTTCAATCTTTTCGCCATCTATCGTGATGCTGCTTTTTGGTCTAGTTGTGACGATTTTTGTTTTCTTTATATTGAGATGTAATCCATACTGCAGACTGTAGTCTTTAATCTTCATCAGTAAGTGCTCCACATCATCCTCACTTTCAGCAAGCAAAATTGTGTCATCTGAGAATCTCAGATTGTTAATGAGCCTTCCTCCAATCCTGATGCCATGTTCTTCTTCATATAGTCCAGCTTCTCAGATTATTTGCTCAGCCTACAGACTGAGTAAGTATAACAAAAGGATACAGCCCTGACACACTGCCCTCCTGATTTTAAACCATGCAGTATCCCCTTGTTCTTTTCAAATGACAGCCTCCTCATCTATATACAGGTTTCTCATGAGCACAATTAAATGTTCTGGAATTCCTGTTCTTCTCAGTGTTATCCACAATTTGTTATGATCCACACAATCGAATGCCTTTGCATAGTCAATAAAACACAAGTAAACATCTTTCTGGTATTTTTTTGCTTTGAACCAAGATCCATCTAACATCAACTATGACATCCCTTGCTCTGTGTCCTCTTCTGAATTTTCATTTCTGCAAATTCTCTGTCAATATACTGCTGCAACCGTTTTTGAATTATCTTCAGTAAGATTTTACATGAGTGTGATATCAATGATATTATTTGATAATTTCCACAATGTATAGGATCACCTTTTGTGGTAGTTAAATTTGTATTGTCAACTTGGGTGGGCCTGGCTGAGTGGCCGGGCAGGTGGTAGTTATTCCCCATGATGAGACTGGCAATCAACTCCATGGTGGGATCTACCACAAGCAGCTGATTAGTTGTCTTTGGGATGTAATCTGCTTCCTGTCTATAAGGAGAAGGCTTGGGAATAGTCTCTACCTTATGGCACGCTTGGACCCTGCATGTAGCCATGTCATTGTTCAGCAGCCTGCCATGCTCTGCTGACCTTGTGACTTACAATGGACTTGAATTAATATCTTGCCAGGTGGTTTGGTAACATCGGGACTGTGCTATTTATTTGTCAACCTTGGGCTTGTTAGCCTCAGCAGCCAGTAGCTGCCCAAGTGAAGAGATGCCTCTAGCTTCAGTGGGCCGGGAGCAAGAGGCAGAACTGAAGTCCAAGGTTGAGGGGCTTTTTCACATCCCCTATAGCCCGACACTTTGAACTCGGACTTCTAGCCTCCTGAACTATTAGAGTTACTACAAACTCCTATTTGTTAAGGCCATTCCATTTGTGGTATTCTTGTCAGAGTGGCACTAGGTAACCAGAGCACCTTTCTCTGGAATGGGTACAAATATGTATCTCTTCCAGTCTGTTGGTCAGGTAGCTGTCTTCTAAATCTCTTGGCATGGCTGAGTGAGTGCCTTGAGCACAGCATCTGTTTGTTGAAACATCTCAATGGGTATTCTGCCAATTCCTGGAGCCTTGTTTTTTGCCAATTTCTTCATTGCAGCTTCGACTTCTTTCTTCAGTACCATTGGTTCTTGATCATATGCCACCTCCTGAAATGGATGATCATCTACCAATTCTTTTTGGTATAGTGATTCTATGTATTCTATCCATCTTCCTGCATCATTCAACATATTGCCCATGAAATTTTTCAATATTGCAATTCAGGCTTAAATTTTTTCCTGAGTTCTTTCAGCTTGAGAAATGCCAAGCATGTTCTTCTCTTTTGGTTTTCTAACTCCAGGTCTTTGCACATTTCATTTTAATAATTGACTTTGTCTTAACAAACTGCTCACTAAAATCTTCTGTTCAGCTCTTTTATCATTTCTTCCTTTTGCTTTAGCTACTGTTCATTCAAGGGCAAGTTTCAGAGTCTCTTCTGACATCCATTTCGGTCTTTTCTTCCTTTCCTGTCTTTTCAGTGACTTCTTGCTTTCTTCGTGGATGATGTTCTTTTCTTTTTACAATACATTTTATTGAAATATAATTTATGTACAGTGAAATACACGAAATTAAAGTAACATGGGTCAGTACCTTTTCCTTTTTTTGGCAGTGTTCCCTCCCCTCCCTTTCCACCCCTGGTAACCAACAAAGAAAGTTTCCTTCCATATGTAAACATTTCCTTGACTTTTTATAATAATGAACTAATACTATGTTTGTGTTTCTGTGATTGACTTACTTCAGCATAATGTCCTCCAGGTTCATCCATGTTATGAGGTGTTTTGCAGATTTTACACTATTCTTTAGTGTTGGATAGTATTCCATTGTGTATATGTACTATAGTTTGGTTATCCGTTCTTCTGTTGATGAGCATGTAGATTGTTTCCATCTTTTTGCTATTGCAAATAGTGCTGTGATGAACATGGGTGTGCATATATCTATTCTTGTCCTGGCTCTCACTTCTGTAGGATGTATGCTAGGATGTATAGTAATGGGATTGCTGGGTCAAATGGTATTTCTAATTCCAGCTTTTTAAGGAATCATCATATTGCTTTCCACAGTGGCTGTATCATTTTATAGTCCCACCAGCAGTGTATAAGAGTCCCAATCTCTCCACATACTTGCCAGCATTTATTTTCTATCTTGTTGAACTTTGCCTTTAATGCTGGGGTGAAATGGTATCTCATTCTTGTTTTGATTTGCATCTCTCTGATGGCTAATGATCATGACATTTCTTCATGTATTTGCTGGCCACCTGAGTATGAATGAAGTGTCTATTCATGTCTTCTGCCCATTTTTAAATTGGATTGTTAATCTTATTGTTGAGGTATTGGAGTTTTCTGTAAATTTTAGAGATAAGTCCCTTGGTCAGATATGTCATTGCCAAATATTTTTCCCCCAATCTGTATGTTCTCTTTTTACTCTTTTTTTGCAGTGTAATTATCGACAAGTGTGAATTTATTGCTGTCATTTTGTTATGTGCTTTTTCGTGGTGTTGCTGATTTCTTTGTTCTATGTAATTTTCTGTGCTGAGCTTGTTTTGTTTATTAATTATATTATCACTTCCTTCTTTGCTATTATTTTAGTTTTTGTTAAATATTTGTGCTGGTCTCTTTTTTGATTTTGGTGTGAAGGTTTATCATTTTTCTTTGAGGTTACCCTGTGATTTAAAATTTTCTTCCAAGTTTAGAACAGTCTGTTCTATCTTGCAGTTGTCTTGACATCCCTACCATTTAGAAGCTCTGTAACTACACAATATTTTCCCTCTTTTTGGCTTGTAGTTGTCTTCATGTGTCAATTGATGTCTCTGGTTCCCTGTTTACTGTAGGCTTACTTACTTTGGATACTTCCATATCTGGGTTGGTTTCTGGCTTATGTCATCCTATATGTGTTAATGGGTCAGTTGTTGTTTGCTGTTATTGGTTCTCTGTCCAAAGGGTTCCCTTTAGCATCTCTTGTAAGGTTGGTCTGGTTTTAACAAATTCCCTTAATTTCTGCTTATCTGGAAATGTCCTAATTTCACTATTTGAGGGAAAATTTTGCTGGGCATATAATTTTTGGTTTGAACTTTTTTTTTTTTTTCTGTCAGGGTTTTATATATACCATCCCTTTGTCTTCTCGCCTGCATGGTTTCTGCTGAGAAATCCAAGCTTAGTCTTATTTGTCACCCCTTACAGGTAACTTTTCTTTGTCTTTGGTTTTGGTGAGTTTGATGATGATATGTCTTGTTGATTTTCTTTTGGGGTCTATCCTGTTTGGAGTTCATTGGACTTCTTGAATGGATGTATTCTCATCTTTCATCATACCAAGGAAATTCTCTTCCAACAAATCTTTGACAATTTTCTCTGTGGTTTTATTTGTCTCTTCTGTTCTGAAATTCTGATTACATATAGGTTATTCCTTTCAATGGTATCCCACATGAACCTGACGTATTTGTCTCCAATCTCAGTAATTCTGTCTTCCATTGATTCAATTCTACTCCTTTGCCCATTCAATGTGTTATCTATTTCTGAAAATTTAGTATTAATCTTCTGGCTTTTTATCTGTAGATTTTGTATCATTTCTAAGTTTTCATTTATTTTGTCACTATGTTCTTGTATTGTCTTTCTAAATGGTTCTAGGGTGTTCTCTGTGCTTTCCTCAATTTTGTCAGTGTTTTCTTTGATCTGTCTCTCAATCCATTGAAGCTACCTAAATATAATTCTTTTGAATTCCTTATTAGGGAGTTCCAATGCTGCTTCTTCCTCAGGGATGTGTTCTGGGTCTGTATCCTTGTCCCTTGTTTCTCTTTTTTTACCCTGCTTCTTTGTTGTCTTGGAGACATTGTGACATTTTTGTGTTTATATTTAATTGGTGATTGTATGTTGGAGTGACTTGCCATGATTTTTGTTTTCTTTGTTTTATTCGGTTGTTATCTATGTAAGCAGGGTACTGTGCTCCTCAATTTGCTAGTTGGCAGGACTTATACACTCACCACCTGTCTCCTTTCCCATTGTCAGCCTCCCATATATCCCTGCCATTCTCAGCAAGTGGACCCTCTTCTTAGGTCCCTAGAATCTGAATGAGAATGCTGTCACTTTAAATATCCCATGCATGATGTTCTTGATGTTACCCCACAATTCTTCTGGTTTTCAGTCATTGGTATTCAGTGAATCAAATCTATTCTTTAGTTGGTCTTTAAATTCAGGAGGCATATAATCGAAGTCATATTCTGGCTGTCGTGAACATCCTTTAATTATCTTCAGCTTGAGCTTGAATTTGCATATGAGTAGTTGATGGTCTGTTCCACAGTCAGCTCCTGGCCTTGTTTTGGCTGAAGATACTGAGCTTTTCCATCCCCTCTTGCAACAGCTGTAGTCAGTCTGATTCTTGTATACTCCATCTGGTGAAGTCCACATGTATAAGCGCCATTTGTGTTGTTTAGGAAAGGTGTTTGTGATGAATAAGTTATTGGTCTTGCAAAATTCTGTTATGCACTCTCCAGCATCATTTCTACTACCAAGGCCATATTTTTGTTTTCGATGAATAAGTTATTGGTCTTGCAAAATTCTGTTATGCACTCTCTGGAATCATTTCTACCACCAAGGCCGTATTTTCCAACTACCAGTGATTCCTCTTTGTTTCCAACTTTTGCATTCCAATCACCAGTGATAATCAACACATCTTGATTGCATGTTCAGTCAATTTCAGACTGCAGAAGTTGGTAAAAATTTTCAATTTCTTCATCTTTGGCTTTCGTGGCTGGTGCGTAAATTTGAATAATAGTAGCAGTAACTGGTCTTCCTTGTAGGTGTATAGATATTCTCTTACCACTGACAGCATTGTACTTCAAGATAGACCTTGATACATTTTTTTGTGGTTATGAATGCCACATCATTCTTCTTCAATCTGTCATTCCCAGCATAGTAGATCATATGATCATCTGATTCAAAATGGCCTAAACCAGTCCATTTCAGCTCACTAATGCTTAGGATATCAATCTTTATGTGTTGCATTTCATTTTTGACAACTTCCAATTTTCCTGGATTCATACTTTGAACATTCCATGTTCTGATTAGTAATGGATGTTTGCAGCTGTTTCTTCTCATCTTTAGACGTGCCACATTAGCAAATGGGGGTCCCCAAAGCGTTATTATATCCACACCATTAAGGTCGGCTCTACTCTGAGGATACAACTCTTCTCCAGTTGTATTTTGAGTGCCTTCTGACCTGAGGGGTTCATCTTCTGGCACTATATCACACAGTGTTTCAGGACTATTTATAATGTTTTCCAGCAATATATCAGACAGTGTTATATTGCTATTCATAAGGTTGTCACTGACCAATTCTTTGAGAAGTAGATGACCTCTTCCTTTTCTGAATCTGTCTTAGACTGGAAGCTCCGCTGAAACCTGTCCACCCTGGGTAACCCTGCTGGCATTTGAAACACTGGTGGCATAGCCTCCAGCCTCACAGCAACACTCAAACCACCACAATGTGACAAACTGACAGACAAGTTTGTCTCCCTTAGTTATTCCAAACTGCTCTGCTCATTTCTCGGTCTCCCCCACCCTGCTCACTTACCTTGCCTGCCCCCAGGCGCAAACACCCACCTGCCACTGGTCCCAGGATGGCTTACTGTGTCCTGCCCCTGGGGTGGCTCCATGCATGCAAACACTTGCCTGCATAATAGGCATATGCATATTATCCTTTTACTGACAGCATTGTACTTCAGGATAGATCTTGAAATATTCCTTTTGACAATGAATGTGGTGCCATTCTTCTTCAGTTTGTTATTCCCAACTTAGTAGAGCATATCATTGTCTGATTCAGAATGGCCAATACCAGTCCCTTTCAGCCCACTAATGCCTAGGATATCAATCTTTATGTGCTCCATTTCATTTCTGACAACTTCCAATTTTTCTACATTCATACTTCATGCATTCCACATTCCGATTATTAATGGATGTTTGCAGCTATTTTTTCCCATTTTGAGTAGTACTCCATCAACAAATGAAGGTCCCAAAAGCTTTACTCCATCCATGTCATTAATGTTGACTCTACTTTGAGGAGGGAGCTCTTTCCCAGTTGTATTTTGAACACCTACCAATCTGAGGGGCTAATCTTCCAGCACTGCATCAGACAGTGTTTCAACTGCTATTCACATGGTTTTCACTGGGCAATTTTTTCAGGAGTGGATGGCCCTGTCCTTTTCCCAAGTCTGTGTTAGTCCAGAAGATCTTCTGAAACTGGTCCACCATAGGTGACCCTGCTGGTATTTGAAATACCTGTGGTATAGCCTCCAGTCTCACAGCAACACACAAGCCATCATAGTACAATGAACTGATAGATGAGCAGTGGAAAACCAGACGAGTTGTGGCATGACATGAAGAACATCATACATGGAGAAAGTAGATAGTCATTAAAAAGGCAGGAAAAGAAGAAAAGACCAAAATGGATGTCAGAAGAGACTCTGAAACTTGCTCTTGAAGAGAGCATAGCTAAAGTGAATAGAAGAAATGATGAGATAAAAGAGCTGAACAGAAGATTTCATAGGGAAGCTTGAGAAGAAGACAAAGTAAAGTATTATAATGAATTGTGCAAAGATTTGGAATTAGAAAACCAAAAGGGAAGAACACGCTTATCATTTCTTAAGCAAAAAGAACTGAAGAAAAAATTCAAATCTCGAGTTGCAGTATTTAAGAATTTTATGGGCAGAACATTGAGTGATGCAGGAAACATCAAAAAAAGATGGAAGGATACACAGTCACTGTATGAGAAAGAATTGATCAATGTCCAACTATTTCAGGAGGTGTCATATGATCAAGAACTAATGGTATTGAAGAAAGAGGTCCAAGCTGCACTGAAAGAATTGGCAAAAAAACAGGCTCCAGGAATTGACAGCATACTCACTAAGATGTTTCAACGAATGGATGTAGCACTGGATGTGCCTACTCATTTATGCCAAGAAATTTGGAAGACAGCTACCTGGCCAACCTACTGGAAGAAATTGATATTTGTGCCTATTCCAAAGAAAGGTGATCCAGAATGTGGAAATTATCAAACAATATCATTAATATTACATGGAAGTAAAATTTTGCTGAAGATAACTGAAAAACAGGAGCAACATATTGACAGGGTTCTTCTAGAAATTCAAGTTGGATTCAGAAGAAAATGTAGAATGAGAATTGTCATTGCTGACGTCAGATGGATCTTGGCTAAAACAAATTACCAGAAAGATGTTTACTTGTGGTTTATTGACTATGCAAAGGCATTTGATTGTGTGGATCATAACAAATTATGGATAAGAATGGAAATTACAGTAATTGTGCTCATGAGGAACCTATACATACACCAAGAGGCTGTTGTTCACTCAGAACAAGGATTCTACATGGTTTAAAATCAGGATGGGTATGCATCAGGGTTGTATCCTTTCATCACACTTATTCAATCTGTATGCGGAGCAAATAATCCAAGAAGCTGGACTATATGACAAAAAACATGGCATCAAGATTGGACAAAGACTAATTAACAACATGCAATATGCAATGGCACAACCTGGCTTGCTGAAAAAGATAACTTGAAGCACTTACTGATGAAGATCAAAGATTACAGTCTTCAGTATGGATTATACCTCAACATAAAGAAAAGAAAAATTCTCACAACTGGATCAAAAAGTAGCATCATGATAAATGGAGAAAAGATTGAAGCTGTCAAGGATTTTAGTTTAATTAGATCCACAATCAACAACCATGGAAACAGCAGTCAAGAAATAAGATGTCATATTGCACTGGGCAAATCTGCAAAAAAAAAAAAAAAAACTCTTTAAAGTGTTAAAAATAAATAAATAAGCAAAGATGACACTTTGAAGACTAAGTGTGTCAAACCCAAGCTACAGTATTATCAACTGCTTCATATGCATTTGAAAGCTGGGCATGAATAAGGAAGATCTAACATGATGCCTTTGACTTGTGGTGTTGGTGAAGAATACAGAGCATACCATGGACTGCCAGAAGAACAAAACAGAATGCTCCTTGGAAGGGAGATGGCCAGACTTCATCTCACCTACTTTGGTCATGATGTTAGAAAGGACCATTCCCTGGAGGAGGATATCATACTTAGTAAAGTGGAGGTGATTTGCTTACCTAGTGCCACTCTGACAAGAATATATCACAAATGGGATGGCCTTAACAAACAGAAGTTTATTCTTACAATTTGGAGGCTTTACATCTGAATTCAAAGTGCCAGGCTCCAGGGGCTGGGTGAAAGCCTCTCAACCTTGGGCTTCAGCTCTGTCTCCTGCTCCTGGCCCACAGAAGCTGGAGGCTTTTCTTCACTCAGCTGCTGGCTGTTGAAGCTGACAAGTCCAAGGTTGACAAGTAATAAGGCACAGTCCCAATATTACCAAACCACATGGCAGGCCATTAATTCAAGTCCATTAAAAGTCCTGAGATCAGCAGAGCATGGCAGCCTGCTGAACAACTCAGCTACATGCAGGGTTCAAGCGTGCCATAAGCTAGAGATCATTCCCCAAGGCTTCTCCTTATATACAGGAAGCAGACAACATCCCTAAAGCAGCTACTCAGCTGCTCATAGTAGATTCCACCATCGAGTTGATGACCAGTCTTATCATGGGGAATACTACATCCAGCAGCCCAGCCAAGTTGACACACAAACTTAACCACCACAATTCCACCCCTTGTCAACTTGGCACCTGTACAGCTCTTCAATGGGTGGCATCCGTACAGATCTCTTTACTGGTGGCTCTAGTCCCCTAGTCCCTGAGTGGTGACCTCAACCCCTTGACCTGGTGGGCCCCCTTCCTCTCTTGGGCAAGGTAGCCCTGCCCCCTCTCTCTTGGGCAGCGGCTATGGCTCCATCCCACTGGCCCACATGAATGATAAGCCTCACACTCCAGAACCAAGTTGGTGAAGGTCTAACTCTTTGAAATGTAGGGGGCTATGGTGGTTCCACTCCCAGAGGCCATGGTCCTACCCTTTGAGCCTGAGGCATCTCTGCTTCTGCCGCTTAATGCCAAAGACAACCCACACCACCAGAAATCTTCCCTTCCAAATACACTCAGCTTTCTTGCTCTGTGGGCCAGCCAGCTTGCTATTCCATTTCATGCCAGTCTCTTCTACCAATTAATGCCTGAAGGCAACCCATTCTGCCAGGAAGCCACCTACCCAAAGCCACCAGCTTTCTCCTCTATGGGCTAGTAAGGCTGTCACTGTCTTATGCCCATCTCTGGGCTTTGCTACTACTGTCTCCCATCCTTGTCTTTCTGCTCTGCACCTGCCATTTCTCATGCTGGTTTCTTGGCTCTACTCCTGCCATCTCTCATGCCATATGCCGAGGTCTCTGCCAGGGTCTCGCGTCAAGGATGCACTGTACTCCTGTTCCCACATTTTACGTATCTGTCAGAGCAGCACCCCACTCTCTTGGTACCATATTTCTGTTCTGGTTACCTAGTGCCACTCTGACAAGAATATACCACAAATGGGATGGCTTGAACAAACAGGAGTTTTTTCTCTTTGGAGGCTTTAAGTCCAAGTTCAAAGTGCCAGGCTCTAGAGGCTGGGTGAAAGCCCCTCAACCTTGACTTCAGCTCTGCCTCCTTCTCCCAGCCCTCTGAAACTGGAGGCTTTTCTTCACTCAGCTGCTGGCTGTTAAGGCTGACAAGCCCAAGGTTGACAATTAAACAGGCACAGTCCCGATGTTACCAAACCATATAGCAGGCCATTAATTCAAGTCCATTAAAGGTCCCAAGGTTGGCAGGGCATGGCAGGCTGCTGAACAATGACACAGCTACATGCAGGGTTCAAGTGTACCATAAGCTAGAGATGATTCCCCAAGACTTCTCCTTATATACAAGAAGCAGACTATATCCCTAAGGCAGCTACTCAGCTGCTCACAGTAGATTCCACCATGGAGTTGATTACCAGTCTCATCATGGGGAATACTATATCCAGCTGCCCAGCCACTCAACCAGGCCCAGCAAGTTGACTCACAAACTTAACTACCACAGGAGGGTCAGCGAAAAAGGGGACGATGGATAGACACAGTGGCTACAACGAAGGGCTAAAGTATAGCAAAGATTGTGAGGATGGTGCAGGATGGGGCAGTGTTTCCTTCTGTTGTACATAGGATCACTATGAGTCAGAGCTGACTCAATAGCACCTAACAAACACCACCACCACTACCCAAGGGAAAATGTGGGAATTGTAAAAAAATATCCAACAGAATGTGGAGATTATTGACCAATATCATTAAAATCACATGTAAGTAAAATTTTGCTGAATTTAATTCATAAATGATTGCAGCAGTATATTTTGACAGGGAACTGCCAGAAATGCAAGCTGGATTTAGAAGAGGATGTGGAACCAGGGATATTGTTACTGATATCAGATAGATCTTGGCTGAAAGCAAAGAATACCAGAAAGATGTTTACTTGTGTTTTATTGACTATTCAAAGGCATTCGATTGTGTGGATCATAATAAATTATGGATAGCATTGTGAAGAATGGGAATCCCTGAAGACTTAATTGTGCTCATGAGGAACCTGTTCATAGAACAGGAGGCTGTTGTTCAAACAGAACAAGGGGATATGGCATGGTTTAAAATCAAGGAGTGTGTCAGGGTTGTATCTTTTCATTACTCAGTCTGTATGCTGAGCAAATATTCCAAAAAGCTGGACTGTATGAAGAAGGATGTGGAATAAGGATTCGAGGAAGACTCATTAACAACCTGTGATATGTAGAGGACACAACGTTGCTTGCTGAAAGTGAGGATGACTTGAAGCACTTACTGATGAAGATTAAAGACTACAGATTCTGCAGTATGGATTACACCTCAACATAAAGAAAATGAAAATCCTCACAACTCGACCAATAAGTAGCATCATCATAAATGGAGAAAAGACTGAAGTAGTCAGAGATGTCATATTGGTTCCACCATAAACACCAATGGAAGCAGCAGTCAAGAAATCAAATGTTGTGTTGCACTGGGCAAATCTGCTGCAAAAGACCTCTTTAAAGAGCTGAAGAGCAAGATGTCTCTTTGAAGACTGAAGTGCACCCAACCCTAGCTTTGGTATTTTCAGTAGCTTCATATGGATGTGAAAGCTAGACAATGAATAAGGAAGACTGAAGAAAAGTTGATGCTTTTGAGTTGTGTGTGGTATAGTGAAGAATACTCAAAGTACCATGAACTGCCAGAAGAACTAACAAATCTGTCTCGGAAGAAGTGCAGCCAGAATACTCCTTTGGAAGCAAAAATGGCCAGACTTTGTCTCACTTACTTTGGTCATGTTGTCAGAAGGGACTATTCCCTGGAGAAGGACATCATGCTTAGCAAAGTGGAGGGTCAGTGAAAAAGGGGAAGGCCCTCCACAAGATGGATGACACAGTGGCTGCAACGATGGGCTCAGGTATAGCAGGGATTGTGAGACTGGCGCAAGACCGAGCAGTGTTTCATTCTGTTGTGCACAGAGCTGCTATGAGTAGGAGCCAACTGGATGGCACCTAACAACAAATACAAAGTCGAAGGTCAGTGAAAAAGGGGAAAACCCTTAATGAGATGGGTTAACACTGTGGCTGCAATGATAGGCTGAAGTATTGCAAGGACTGTGAGAATGATGCAGAACTGGGCATGTTTCATTCTGTTGTATATAGGGTTACTATATGTTGGAGCCGACTCCACGGCACCTAACAACAACACAAAAACCTAAGGGAGGTGACAGTGTTTCATTGCTGTTCATAAGGGTTTCAGTGGCCAGTTTTTTTCAGAAGTATGTGGTTCCATCCTCCTTCCCAGTCTGTCTTAGTCTAGAACCTGTATTGAAACCTGTCCACCATGGGTGATCCTGCTGGTATTTGAAATACCAGTAACATAGGTTCCGGCATAACAGCATCACACAAGCCTCCACAGTACAACAAACTGACAGATGAGTGGTGAGAAATTTTAATCACTAAAGAAAGTTGAAATGTTCTGAAAATCTAAAGATAACAGTGTAGGAGTAGATGACATGGACACCAAGAAAGATGCTTGGATGGTAATGAAACAAAGGACAAAACTGACTAAGAACCATATGACCCAGCAATCCCAGCAGGTAAATACTCAAGAAAATTGAAAGCATATTTTGACACAAGGGAGCTCTGGTAGCATAGTGTCTAAGGCATTTGACTGCTAACCAGAAGGCTGGTGGTTCAAACACACCAGCCACTCCTCGGAAGGAAGGTTGGGCAATCTATTTCCATAGTGATACCACCTCAGAAACCCAAGGAGGGGTTGCTATGAGTTGTATCTGACTTGACAGCAGTGCATTTGGTTTTTGGTTTTTTGACACAAAGAGCTTGTACATGGATGTCATAGAAGCATTATTCATAGTGGCTCAAACATGGAAACTCAAATGTCTATCAACTGAGGAATGGATAAACACAATGTGATATATCCACACAATGGAATATCATTCAACAATGAAAATGAATTACTGAAAATCTGCTACAACATCAAACTTGAGAGCATGCTAACACAAAGCTAGACACAAAAGGTCACATATTGTATGATTCCATAGTGTCCAGAATAGACAAATTCATAGAAACAGAAAGATTAGTAGTTGTCAGGAACCAAGAGGTGGAGAGTAATGGGGAGTGATTGCTAATGGGGATGAAGTTTCTTTTTGGAGTGATGAAACTGTTCTGAAATTAGTGTTAAAGGTTTTAATGAATATACTAAAAATCAC
>NW_006921822.1:1783781-1829677 GCF_000298275.1 Orycteropus afer afer
TAACAGATGTGTCCTGGAGGAAGTGCAGCCAGAATGCTCCTTGGAAGCAAGAATGGCCAGACTTTGTCTCACTTACTTTGGTCATGCTGTCAGAAAGGACCTTTCCCTAGAGAAATACTACATGGTTTCAAATCAGGAAGGGAGTGCATTAGAGTTGTATCCTTTCATCATAGTTATTCAATGTGTATGCTGAGCAAATAATCCAAGAAACTGGACTATACAAAGAAGAATGTAGCATCAGGATTAGAGGAAGACTCATTAACAACCTGCGATATGCAGATGACACAACTTTTCTTGCTGAAAGTGAAGATGGCTTGAAGCACTTACTCATGAAGATTAAAGACTGCAATTTGCAGTACACCTCAACATAAAAAAAATGAAAATCTTCACAACTGGACCGATAAGCAGCATCATGATAAATGGAGAAAAAATTGAAGATGTCAAATATTTCATATTATTTGTCTCCACAGTCAACACCAATGGAACCAGCAGTCAAGAAATCAGATGACATATTGCACTGGGCAAATCTGCTGCAAAAAAACTTGTTTATAGTGCTGAAGAGGAAAGATATCTCTTTGTAGACTGAGGTGCTCCTAACTCAACCCATGGTATTTTCAATTGCCTAATATGCATATGAAAGCTGGACAATGAATAAGGAAGACCGAAGAAGAGTTGATGCTTTTGAGTTGTGGTGTTGGTGAAGAAGGCTAAAAGTACCACGGACTGCTAAAAGAACTAACAGATGTGTCCTGGAGGAAGTGCAGCCAGAATGCTCCTTGGAAGCAAGAATGGCCAGACTTTGTCTCACTTACTTTGGTCATGCTGTCAGAAGGGACCTTTCCCTAGAGAAGGATGTCGTGCTTGGTAAAGTGGAATGTCAGCGAAAAAGGGGAAGACTCTTAATTAGATGGATTGACACAGTGGCTTCAATGATGGGTTCAGGTATAGCAGATTGTAAGGTGGTGCAGGACCAGGCAGTGTTTTGTTCTGTTGTAGATAAGGTTGCTGAGTCAAAGCCTTCTTTATGCACCTAACAACAGCACATACATTGTTTGGCTATAGAATTGGTTGCCTCATATGACAGAATAATGAATTGAACAGGGAATATGTAAGTCATTGAATCTGCTTCTCAATGTGTTAAACAGAGGAGTATTTGTCCATTTGGTAATTTACCTCATGCTCTTCTTCACCATAATCATCATCATCTTCAATAGCTTCTCCAGTAATGTGTAATACTGATTTTTGGATTATATGCTTATGTAAAGAGTGACCAATTTCAAAGTCTGCAGCAAGGATAGCTTCAGCAGCATCATCCAAATCTCCACTCTCAGGAACTTCAGCAAAGGCAAGAAAAATTAGTCATTGGAGGCTGTTTTAGTTACAATATGAACTGTTACACAACTCTTGTGTTTTTGCTTCTTCTTTATGGTTTTTAATATGACATTCTTTCCTTTTCTCCAATCTATCTGGCACCCTGTACAACCCATAATTTCAGATGTATCAAAAGGATCAGAATAATCTGGTTCAGACTTCATCCTATATGTCTTTGTCAACACTTCATTTGTGAAATACTCATTGGGTTCAAAGACAAAACTCATAGGCTGGCCAGCATCAAAGAACTTCACTTTAGCATCTTTCAAGTGCTTCAGAATAGGTTCATCATGCTCGTGAACCATATCACTGAGCAAGTCAACATCTTAAAACAGTCGACCAAAATTCAATAATTCTTTTGGGGTCTTTTTCTTCATTCTCTTTCTCATCTTCATCCTTGGCCTTTTCTTTCAGCTCCTCTGAAATTTTATTTTCCCCATCTGGTTTCCATTCAGTGTTCTTTCGTAGGTTCATAAATTGCATCGATGATCTCAAATTGCTGATCAAATAGAGGCTGATAGAGAACAACATATTTTCTTTCAAGATCATGAACTTCTTCATAGACTGTGGCTCTTACCTGTGCACATTTAGCCTGAAGGTTTTTAAGATTATTCACTTGTCTCTTAAGTACCCTAAGCAAGCATTCAGTGAAGCACTTTGAGTTGTGTTTCTTTGCCAGTTTTTTTCTCCTTCTACTTGTTCAACATCCTCCAGATCTGGATCATGTTCCAATTATTCTTTGTTGCCAATGTCTCTCATATTGTAGCAACTCCAAATATTGGATTTATGCCCTCTGTTAGATGCTGTAGAGATGGCCTCGTGCACAAGTAAGCAAAACACTGCCTGGTCCTGTACTTTCTTTTTATCATGTAAAAAGCTGATTGCTATGATAAATTGCAGACTGGACCATTGTGATCCATAAATGTTTTATTGGCTGATTTTTGGATAAATCACCAGGTCTTTCTTCCTAGTCCATCTTAGTCTGGAAGCTCTGTTGAAATCTGTTCAGCATCATAGCAACATACAAGCCTTCACTGACAGACAAGTGGTGGTTGTGCATTAGATGCACTGGCCAAGAATCAAACCCAGGTCTCCTGCATGGCAGTTCAGAATTCTACCACTGAGCCACCACCTAGCCAAGTATGTCCCTGGAGATTGGGTGACTGGATCTTGGAGCCAGGCATCCAGAGCTGCACAAGAAGTGACTCAGGGTGGCAGCGGTGGCAAGAGGAGGATGGACTCATTTTGAAGTATAGCTCTTTGACAGAAGGACTCTTGCCACAGAAGAGTTAATTCTGTTCTCAGCATGGTAGCTTATTTCATGACTTCATTATTACATTAACACTTAAGATAATTTGACTTGGAAACCTGAAGTACAATATACCACTTATTTTGCAGATCAACATATATCATCTTGATCTGAATTGACAGTCACTATCACAGCTATCAGGAGCTCTGGTAGCATAGTGCCTAAGACACTTCACTGCTAACCAGAAGGCTGGTGGTTCAAACCCACCAGCCACTCCTTGGAAGGAAGGTTGGGCGATCTACTTCTGTAGTGATACTGCCTTGGAAACCTGAGAAGGAGTCGCTATGAGTCAGGTCTGACTCGACGGCACATAACAACAACAACATCACACCTATAAAGGAGCTCTGGTGGTATAGTGGAGAAAGACTTGGCTGCTGATCCTAAGGCCAGTGGTTCAAACCCACCGGATGCTCCATGGAAGGAAGATGGGGCAATCAACTTCCATAAAAATTTACAGCCTCAGAACTCCAATGCAAGGCACTATGAGTTAGAATCGACTTGATGGCAGTTGAGCTTGGTTTGGGTTATCACACCTATAATATACCAGAATGGTGTGAACATAGAATCCATTCTCAAATCTTGCAAATAGTATCTGTTTGTTTGTACTGGTAATATACCTTTTATAAAACCCTCCCTTATCTCCCTCAAGCCTCCATATTCCATTGTTCTTCACAGCAAAACTACAGAAAAAAGTCTGCGTTCATTAGTTTATTTCTTACCTCCAGCACTCTCTTGGGCTTTCATCCTTAACCATTTGATGAAATAGTTCTCCCCAAAAGACACTATGACCTACATCCTGCCAAAGCCATCCATGGCAGATTGCCAGCTGCTCACTGTTAAGCTGGTTCCTGTTTTTTCCTGAATGTATGGATGTTTTGTTCATTTTTTTGCAACCTCCATTGCATCTGGGGGTGGCCAGGTGACTGAATTCAAGCCAATGGAATATGAAGTGTTGAGTACCATTCCCAGTCCTGGCCCATAAAAATCTCCCATTCAAGATTCTCCATGTTCTTTTTTCCCTGTCAGCTGGCTGTGATGACTTCAGTGATTTTGAATCCACAGTGATGTTGGTAGAACCTCCACACTTGGGTCCCTAAATGACTCTCTCCTAATACTTTTTACATGGTGGAGTGTAAGGGAGGGAAGCTATTGTGTTTATGCCATTTTGGAGTGTATAATACACTATAATAGCAATTACCTCACCCTAGTTAATTTATGGGAGCTCTGGTAGCAGAGTGGCTAAGGCACTTGACTGCTAACCAGAAGGCTGGCTGTTCAAACCCACCAGCCACTCCTGGGAAGGAAGATGGGGCAATCTACTTCCGTAGTGATACTGCCTCGGAAACCCAAGGAGGGGTCGCTATGAGTCGGGTCCGACTCAACTGCACATAACAACAACAGTTAAATTTATATGTGATTTCTCCACAACACTGGCACAACTGCCTATACTTTTTCTTCAAAGAACCTCTTGAAACTTAGCTTTTCCATGACACCAATACTTACTAGGTTTTGTCTCCCTCAGTTTTCCTCTGTACCAGAATGCTGCATGTTGAGGTATCTGAGAGCTCAGTCCTCAGTCTCTATTCTTACACTCTACTCTTAGTTGATCTCATCTAGTCCAAAAGGTATACAGATCTATGCACAACACTCACAGCACTGAGTTCTTAAACTTCAAAACCATATATTTAACTGCCTGATATTTCTTCTTCATGCTTAGCCCTACCATGGTCAAGAGTATTGTTTTCTTTCCTTCCACTGTTGTTGCTATTGCTATGTGCTGTCGAGTTGTCTCAGACTCATAGTGATCCTATTTACAACAGAATGAAACACTGCCTAGTCCTGGGCCAGCCCCATAATCCCTGCTATACTTTAGCTCATCACTGCAGTCACTGTGTCAATCCATCTTCTTGAGGGCCTTCCTCTTTCCCATTGATCCTCCACTTTACCAAGCTTGACATCCTTCTCCAGAGAATGGTCCCTTCTGACATGACCAAAGTAGATGAGATGAAGTCTGGCCATTCTAACCTCCAAGGAGCATTCTGGCTGCACTTCTTCCAGGACAGATTTGTTAGCTCTTCTGGCAGTCTGTACTTTCAGCATTCTTTGCCAATACCACAACTCAAAAGCATTGATTCTTTGGTCTTCCTTAGTCATTGTCCAGCTCTCACATGCATATGAGGCAGTTGATAATACCATGGCTTGGGTTAGGTGAACTTTGGTCTTCAAGGAGGTATCTTTGCTCTTCAGCACCTGAAAGAGGTCCTTTGCAGCAGATTTGCCCAATGCAATACATCTCTTGATGTCTTGACTGTTGCTTCCATTGGTGTTGATGGTAGAACCAAGTAATACGAAGTCTTTGACAATTTCAATCTTTTTTCCATTTATCATGATGCTGCTCATTGGTCTAGTTGTGAGGATTTTTGTTTTCTTTATATTGAGATGTAATCCATACTGCAGACTGTAGTCTTCAAACTTCATCAGTAAGTGATGAAGTCCTCCTCACTCTCAGCAAGCAAATTTGTGTCGTCTGCATATCGCAGGTTCTTAATGAGTCTTCCTCCAATCCTGATGCCACATTCTTCTTGATATAGTCTAGCTTCTGAGATTATTTACTCAGCATACAGATTGACTAAGTATACAAGAATAATGAATAAGGATACAACCCTGACACACTCCCTTCTTTATTTTAAACCATGTAGTGTCCCCTTGTTCTGTTCGAACCACAGCCTCCTGGTCTAGGTACAAGTTCTTTATGTGTACAATTAAGTGTTCTGGAATTCCCATTTTTGTCAATGTTATCTACAATTTGTTACAATCCACACAGTTGAATGCTTTAGCATAGTCAATAAAACACAAGTACACATCTTTCTGGTATTCTTTGCTTACATCCAAGATCCACCTGACATCAGCAATGATATGCCTTGTTCACATCCTTTTCTGAATCCAGCTTGCATTTCTAGAAGTTCCCTGTCAATATACTGCTGCAGCCATTTCTGAATTATCTTCAGTAATATTTTGCTTGCATGTGATATTAATATTGATAATTTCCACACTCTGTGGGATCACCTTTATTTGGAAAGGGTATAAATATGGATCCCTTTCAGCCAGTTGGCCAGATCCCTTGGCATAGACGAGTGCTTCCACCACAGCATCCGTTTGTTGAAACATCTCAGTGGGTATTCTGTCAATTCCTGGATCCTTGTTTTTTGCCAGTTCCTTCAGTGCAGCTTTGGCTTCTTCTAATACCACTGGTTCTTGATCATATGCCACCTCCTAAAATGAATGAAGGTTGACCAATTCTTTTTGGTACAGTGACTCAGTGTATGCCTTCCATCTTCTTTTGATGCTTCCTGCATCACCCAAAACTTTGCCCATAGAATCTTTCAATATTACAATCAAGGATTGAATTTTTCTTCAGTCATTTCTGCTTGAGAAATGCTGAGCATGTTCTTCCCTTTTGGTTTTCTAACTCCAGGTCTTTGCACATTTCATCATAATTGACTTTGTCTTCTCAAGCTGCTCTTTGAAATCTTCAGTTCATCTCTTTTATCTTGTAATTTCTTTCATTTGCTTTAGCTAGTCTCCATTCAAGAGCAAGTTTCAGAGTTTCTTCTAACATTCATTTTGATCTTCCTTTCCTGTTTTTTCAATGACTTTTTGCTTTCTTCATGGATGATGTTCTTGATGTCATACCACAATTCCTCTGGTTTTTGGTCACTGATGTTCAATGCATCAAATCTATTCTTTAGAAAATATGGTCTCTAAATTCAGGAGGGATATAATAAAGGTCATATTTTGGCTCTTGTGGACTTTTTTGTTTTCAACTTCAACTTGAACTTGCCTATGAGCAGTTGATGGTCTGATCCACAATCAGCTCCTGGATTTGTTTTGGCTGAAGATACTGAGCTTTTCCATCGCCTCTTGCCACAGATGTAGTCAATCTGATCGCTGTGTACGCCATCTGGCAAAATCCACGTGTATAGCCACCGCTTACATTGTTGAAAAAAGGTATTTGCAATGAGTAAGTCGGGCCTTACAAAATTCTATCAGTGATCTCCAGTGTCATTTCTATCACCAAGGCCCTATTTTCCAACTACCAGTGATTCTTTTTTGTTTCTAACTTTTGCATTCCAATCACCAGTGATAATCAACACATCTTGACTGCATGTTCAATCCATTTCAGACTGCAGAAGTTGGTAAAAATCTTTAATATCATCTTTGGCTCTGGTGGTTTGTGCATATATTTGAATAGTAGTGGTATTAACTGGCCTTCCTTATAGGTGTATGGATATTATCCTATCACTGACAGCATTGTACTTCAGGGTAGATCTTGAAACATTCTTTGTGATGATGAATACCATGCCATTCCTCTTTGTCATTCCTGGCATAGTAGATCATATGCTTGTCTGACTCAAAATAGCCAAAACCAGTCCATTTCAGCTAATGCTTAGGTTATCAATCTTTATGTGTTCCATTTCATTTTTAACAACTTTTAATTTTCCTAGATTCATACTTTGTACATTCCATGTTCTGATTACTAATGGATGTTTGCACCCGTTTCTTCTCATTTTCAGCTGTGCCACATCAGCAAATGGAAGTCCCAAAAGCTTTACTCCATCCACATCATTAAGGTTCACCTCTACTCTGAGGAGGCAGCTCATTCACAGTTGTATTTTGAGTGCCTGCCAAACTGAGGCATTCATCTTCTGGCACTGTATCAATGTTTCAGAGCTATTCATAAAGTTTTTCAATAATATATCAGTATTTCATTGCTATTCATAAGGTTTCACTGGCCAATTCTTTGAGAAGTAGATGACCTCTTCCTTCTTCTGAGTCTTAGTCTGGAATTTCCGCTCAAACTTGCCCACCACCGTAACCCTGCTGGCATCTGAAACATCAGTGGCATAGCCTCCAGCCTCACAACACACAAGCCACCACAGTATGACAAACTGACAGACAAGCTCATCTCTCTTAGCTATTCCAAACCACTCTCTCCCCCTCCACAGTCTACTTTTTCCTTTCCTGTCTCATAGAATATTTATCACCTTCTACCCAAATTGCATCAAAATCCCAGAGGTCACCCTTCAAAGTCCTTTTTCCATTACTCCGTATCCAACCAGTAGCCATGCCTTGTTAAGTTTTACCTCCAAAATATATAGTCTGACCACTTCTCACCATCTTCACTGGTAGTCCTAAACCACTATCACCCAACATCTCAACGGCCTAATTCAGGTAACACTTCCCTGTCCAGATCTCTACAATTCTATTACAAGTGTAAAATCCAAACTACGCCTTCAACTTAGCTCTTATCTAATCTTTCTGATCTCATCAGTATTACAATGTTACAGCCACACTGGCCTTGCTTTTGCCTTGGTAGCATAGTGCCTAAGGCATTTGACTGCTAACCAGAAGGCTGGCAGTTCAAACCCACCAGACACTCCTTGGAAGGAAGATTGAGCAATCTACTTCTGTAGAGATACTGCCTCAGAAACCCAAGAAGGGGTCGCTATGAGTTGCATCCAACTCCCCGGCAGTGAGTTTGGGTTTTTGTTTGTTTGTTTGGTATACATTTCAAACACAGGAAGGGCCTGTGCATTTGTTCTTTCTTCTTGGAATGCTCTTCTAGGTCTTCTCAATATTGCATTCAAGTTTTAAATGTACCTACTCAGGGGCCTTTCATTCCTACCTGGTAGAGCAGCCCCATCTCCAGTAACTGTGACATTCTATCCCCTTTCTGGCTATGCCATCTTGGATAACTATTTAAGTTAACCTTTTGTAAAATAGTACTATTCCTAAGATTGCTAGGATCAAATTAGTTATATTGTACCCAGCAAGTAATTATTTTGACAAATCGTATTAAAATTACTTATTTACTCTTTGTTGCCAATCCCCCCCCCCCTCAAAAAAATACAAGTTTCCTGAAGGTAGGCACTTTAGGACTACACTGCTGTACTACTGCTAGCCAGCAAGTAGAAAGATTTCTGGCTAATAAATATTAACTGATATACAAGTCCTCCTCACTTTTTCACATACTTGTCATACAAATATTTTGAAACATTCTACTTAACAAGTCACCTTCTGTTCATGTCTCTGACAAATCAACATTCTACTTTTTAACAAGAATCTCCCATTGTTTTTCACTCCAACCACTATTCTCATCACCATATGCCAGGAGGGTTATCTATTTTCTTTCTCCAAATTTCAGTTCCCCTTCTTAGGACATATTTAATAGGGTTATCAGATTAAAGTACTTTAAAATGGCAGGCCCTCAAAAGACTTCATTTTAAGCCTGTTGTTACATGCCGTTGAGTCGGACCAGACTCATAGCGACTCCTCCTTGGGTCTCTGAGGCAGTATCACTACCGAAGTAGACTGCCCAACCTTTCTTTCTGAGGAGTTGCTGGTGCCCACCAGCCTTCTGGTTAGCAGTCAAGTGTCCTAGGCACTATGCTACCAGAGCTCCTATAAGCCTGTAGAACCACAGTATTCCATAGCTATTTCACTTGCCTCATTACTTAATACCAACTCTGGTTCCTGATTAAATAAATAAATTAAAAAAAAAAAAAAAAATCAAGCCTATTCCAACTCACCATGACCCCCACCAGGTTTTGAAAGCTGTATATCTTTACCGAAGTAGATTGCCTCATCTTCCTTCCATGGAGTGGCTGGTGGGTTCAAACTGTCTACTTTTTGGTTACCTGCTCAATGCCTTAACCACAGAGCCACCAGAGCTTTTTAGTTCCTGATAAAACAAGAAAACCCAAACTCAATGCCATCAAGTTAATTCCAACTCATAGCAACCCCCACTGGGTTTCTCAGGTGGTAAATCCTTACAGAAGTAGATTGCCCCATCTTCCTTCCATGGAGCAGCTGGTGCGTTTCAACTGCCAACCTTCTGGTTAGCAGTCAAATGCCTTAGACACTACGCCACCAGAGCTCCTTTAGTTCCTGCTAAGTGACTCTAAATAACAGATCCACTGGATTGGGGCAAGGGCAGGGCAGGGATCTGTTTTCTAAAATGAAAAATAGCCAGGATAAAGTAGCATTGCAAAGTTTGAATTTCTGCTTAAATATCTATCTCTAAAACTACCGTCATGAAGTTGATTTTCAAATGTTTGACACCCGACTAATCTAGTTTTTAAAATTCAATTTCATACTAGTGTTGACTATATACCCTTTCTTAAGCCTATCTCCTTACCTGTGAAATACGTAAGCTACACTTACCTTGCCTGAAGATGCAATGACATGTAAAGCCAGCAGCAATGTGATTCACAGTGAATGTTTTCTGAAACTCTTTTTAGAAAGAAAAATGGGTGTAAATATTTTACTTGCTACACTAAAGTGGAGGTGTCTGCTTTTCATTGATTGTATCATTATGCTAACTGGCCAGAAACTTAATCATCAGTCAATCCCTGCTACCATTATCTATCTCCAAAAAAGAAATGAAATCTACCTATTTCTCTCCCTCAGTTGTATAGTCCTGATCAACAACAGCCTCCCATCAAAGGTCTCCTGCTTCCATTCTTGTCCTATCATCTGTTCTGCACAAAGCATCATATTGTATCACTCTTTAACAGCTTCCTACTGTAACTGAGGGGAAAAAAGAAACCAAAAAACCCCTCAAATACACTATCTACCCTGCCTTACAATTACATGGTCTAGTCCCTATGTCTACAATCTCATCTCTTACCACATTCTCCCCTTTGGCCAGTAGGCTCCACCTATTTCAGCCCTTCTCATTTTCCATCCAAGCTTTTCCAATTTTATGGCTTTCCATAGCTGGTCCCTCTGGCTGGAGTGTTCCTGTGTACTCACCTTCACATTCTTGACTTTCAGATATAAACTTAAATATTATTAACTCTATATTGGGTGGTTAGGGAATAACTCAAAAGTTGCCACTCATTTGCTTTATATTATCATCTTTACTAAAATAATGTTCAGTAGTATGAAGGAAAAAAAAAAAGATTAAAAAACACACATACAAGAAAGTAGTTCTTAGGACTGGAACACAGGAGTTTGTTCTTTTGGATCACCTACCTGTATTCTACATAGTGGGCAACACATGTATTGATCTTGAAACAAAAATGCAAAAAGCCAAGGGGGCCAAATAAAAAACACAACATGCAAAATCGCATACACTTCTAGATAACCAGATCTTATATGCTATAGCGCACATCCAAATTGAGGGTTTCTCTAACGCGCCTGCTTCACCACCTTGAAAGCGTATGTGTTCCTACCATTCACATACCATGTTAAGGTATCCAATTATGGATATGAGAAACTTTAGATTCTTCTGATACCACCCTCTCTCCCTCACCAACGCTTGGCTATTTACCTCTCAAAGCTTTCAAGTTTGTCAGATTCTTTAGATTTCTAGTACTACCCTTCTAGTCCAAACTGTCATAGTTCTTGAATGAAAATACTGCAAGTCCTCTTACAATGGTTAACTCCAAATCATTCTTGACCTCAAATTTGTTTACTCCGTAGCCAGCGACATTTCAAAATAGTAATCTTGTCACTAGTGCACATCCACTCACCCAAACTATCAATACCTTCAATTGCTCTTGGAATAGAGCAAACTCCATAATGCTTACAAGACCCCTTTATAGCCTGCTCTCTACTTACCATCTTCTTAAATATGTACCAACTCAGTCTTCCTATAGGGCTTTAGTTCCTTTCTCTTAGAAAAGGGGGAACTTATCAACAGTACCTAGAACAGTGCCTGACACTTAAAAAGCTTAATAATAAATAATAAATGAATAAATTGAATGAGCCACTGAAAGTTAATCTGAGTAACATGAACAAGGCTTGTGGCCGGAAAAATGGATTGAGGAGGGACAGGGAGACAAAGAAATATACTAAGTGTTACAATGAGCTTTCAAACATTTCCAGGGTGATTAAATAGGCTAGAAAAAGAGATGTTCATTATTAGAGTCCAGCATACATAAGTCATTTGGAAAGAGAAAATACATTATCTTGGACTCTGCAATTTTAATTATTTAGGAATTCCAAGAGGATACAGCCAAAAGGTTATCAAGAAAGACATATTTTGAACAGGGTAGGTAGATAGTAGAAATACAATTGAATCAGTAACAAGAGCTAACACTTAGTGAGGGTCTACTGTGTGACTGAATCTTCAATAACCCCACTTCATTTCACAAATAAAAAAAAATGCACACAAAAAGGCTAACCATTAAACGATGCAGCTAGCATCCAAGCCCAGGCTGTCTGCTTCCAAAATCCTGCTTTTGACCATTATACTATATGGAATCCACCGAATGGATAATATATTGAAGCTAAGGTAATCCACCTGGCCTCTATCATGAAAATATCCAGAGAAACCTCGTGGGGAAAGAAGTGACTGAGGACAGAAGGGTTGTAGGGAATAGGGCAAGGATACAGAAAACAAGAACAGTTTAGAGTCTTAGTCACATTACAAAGTGAAAACATTTCAAGGAGGCAGTCGACTTTAGCAGATCAAAAAGGACAAAGAAATTAATTTTGCAATTAACAGAAGGCTGGTGATCTTTCAGTGAATAATTCTAAATCTGTATTCAAAGTATTTGCCTAGTATTTGGTAATGTTAAAGAGAGACTTCTTAAAATCCTAAAGCATATCAAATAACGTGTACATGTACTCAAACCGAAAAAACCCAACTCACTGCAGTTGAGTAGGCTCCAACTCATAACAACCCCTCAGGTTTCTGAGGTGGTATCTCTTCAGAAGTAGACTGCCCAGTTTTTCTTCCAAGGAGTGGCTGGTGGGTTTGAACCACCAGCCTTCTGGTTAGCAGTCAAATGCCTTAGGAACTAAGAGCCACAAGAGCTCCTGTACATGTACTAGAAGCTTTGAGGTATTTTCAGTTCCGATTTGTCAAAAATACCCAGAAACTTCATTATTTAAGAATCACTTGACTTGATATGCAAATCGTTTTAAGCAATTACTGTCTTTTGTAAACCTACTGGATCCTATCACAAAGGAGAATTTCTTCTGTGTTCATTTATGAAGTAATTTTAAATAATTTAGAACTCTGGTATAAAAATAACCACAACAGCCTGCTACTAGTCTTATGAAAACAAATTAAAAAAGTCTTCATTTATCTGCAATGAAAATATAAATTAAGACAATCAAGTTTCCCTAATTTAAAATATGAACATGAATCCAAGTTTTTCATTCACTTTCTACAAAGAAAATAGCATATTACATTCATAATTGAAATGAAGCATCTTCAGTAGCTAAAATTTCAAATCTTTTTCCCATATAAATCACCAGGACCAAATGATAATTTGGGTCTATTTTCAACAGAGTGTGTGATAACTATATTAACCTTCTAAAACGTTTTTCCACAGCCATAAAATTAGGTTAAGTTAATATTACATCATAATTAAAAGTGATACATCTATAAAAATCCTAAGTCTTACTTCCTTAATATTAAACAATGGTTGTTCTGGCTTCACTCCATTAAAAATATTATATTAAGACTGATTTAGAAATTTAGTATTATGTAATATATTATCACAAAAAATTCATCTATACCATACCCTCTCCAAAAAAACTCCACCAAACTCACTGCCATCAAGTTGACTCTGATTCATAGTGAACCCCTTTGAGTTTCCGAGGTGGTAAATCTTTACGGAAGATTGCCCGGTGGCTGGTGGGTTTGAACTGCCAACCTTCTGGTTAGCAGACAAATGCTTCAGGCACTATACCACCAGAGCTCCTTATCATACCCTCTAGAGAAGGGAAAATTTCAAGTTCAGAATTATGTATGCCGTAGAATTCTTTTGTTTGAAGCATGTATTCACATATATGACTAAATGCTTGTTTTATATTCCTGGTAAAGCTTAACAAAATTTTTCCAATTTTTAAGCTTGAGTTATGATGTAAAATGTGACCTCAATATTCCTCCATCCTTTCCTTTCTCTGTTTCTCCTGATAGAACATAGCAATCTTTAGAAAGCCCAAGATTTATTTATTTTTCATTTAGGTCATTCTCATCTTTATTACTCTTATTCTGTTCCAATATTCTTGAACTTGTATACTAGCCTTCTCCTTGGTTTGGGATATCTCTAGCAACGTTCAAGACTTACTTAAATGGTTTATTTATTTATTTTTTTAAATATACATCTAGGTATCAGAAATAGCAAGCAGTTGGTTTTAGAACAATTCCTTATTTTCACTTAAGCTATGTGAAATTCAACTAGGAGAAAATATTTTAGAACATAAACCTACAGATTAAATTCGGGACATAGATAAATGCTGCAGACATCAGTAGTTTATTGTATGTTTAGTCCAAACACATTCAAAATGGAAACTCAAAGAATACTTTCCACCTGAAACAATGAAACTAGAATCTACTAGCATATAATGCTTAACACATTACAGCAATAAAGATGGTAATCCATTGTCTTCTATACCTACTAAAGCCAAGATGATAAAGCCAATTTGGTTGCAATACTGTCATAAGGATAGAATATTACCATCAAAAACCAAAAAACAAAAACAAAAAAACCCAGCAAGTAACAGTAATAGTAGATGAATATTTTTACTCTGTTTCACTGAAAAGGGGACAAAATGTCAAAAGTCCACAGTACTGCAGGTGAACAATCACCATGTAAACTTCTCCATATGATGTTTTAAAGTTTTATTCATAGTATGTAAATACTGAAGCTGAATGGCTCTTTGCTCTAATTTTGTCACGCTTAGTATTTGTCATTACTTTTGGTGCCAGAACATAGTCACATAGTTTTATGAGTAGCAGGGCAATATCCTGGACAGGGGCTGGGTGTGTGTGTGTGTGTGTATAAAATGGGAAGAAATAGAAAAGAAAAGAAAAAAAAAAAAAAATCACTTTAAAAAAAGAACACTGACAATAAGCCACTTATTTAAAAGCAATATGAATAAAGTCTTCAAAATGCAAAAGTAAATTTATGGTAAGAACTTCAAGTACTATACCTAACATCTGAAAGTGTAAAACTTTCAAACAGGAAAAAAATCCTTAAATCCAAAAAACAGAAATACATGTCCCCAAAACTATATCCAATAGTGCAAGACTTTTCTTCAAACATGGAAGACCTCATTCAAGGCGGGAAAAAAGACATTTAATTGTACTTGTATTGCCCAGTACATGAAAAATAAAATACATACATCATTGGCTAGTATACTAGACAGCAAACAGTTGCATTACTTCATAACCAATTTGCTACTATGTCAAGTGCATTTTTTTTTTGTTTATTCTTAACTAATATAGAACGGAGAAGTCTTCCATGCTAACAAGCAGCGTTAAGTGGTCACACTTATTTATCCCACTCCTAACCTGAAACATCAGAAATTGGTATGTACTGAATGCTCCAAGCATAAAATTGGATATCCTTCACCATACCTGTGGTTTACTGGAGCTTGCTATAAAGACAGACAATAATCCAGCAGCTACAAACTTTGCTCACAGAATTGTTTAAAGATTTATGTAAAAATAAAAGATGTCATCCCAGACTTAAATTCAGAGCCACTCGGGTGCTGACATCAGTTCAAGAATTGTGCAAAATGAATGACAGTTCCCTGCCCCCCAAATAGAAAATTCAAACACTTAAGAGCTGCTATTCTTTTCTCTGAAAATTGCAGTATCCTCACTTTGAGTTTACTTGCCATTTATGGAATCTGACTGCCTTTAAAATATCACTAAAAATGTACATCAAGTTGATTGACTTTTCGAAGCACCTCTCAAGTGATACACTTCAACATTCAAATTCTTGATAAGAGAAAGTCAACTAGGGACTTTCTCAAGAAGCTGACTTTCTACTTCCTTTTCCCTCCCAAACACACAAGACTCCCTCCCACAGAGAACACAAAGTTGTTAACTAAAAACAAGGTAAATAATATACTAGTTGATTTTACTGATTTTAAAGATACTGCAATTTTTACACTTCAATGATTTTTCAACATTTTGCAGCTGTTTGGCTTTGCAGCACAGCAACTCATACACTATACTGTACAAAATTACCAGCAAGACTGGAATGATGTATTAATAGAAGGCACCATCATGCTTATTACATTACCAGAGAACAAAAATACAGTAAAGACAATTTTCACTGTACACAGCTTAAAGAAAGGAAAAGGGGGTAGGAGGAGTGTGTTGAGCAGCCAGCCATCCCTGTACTGAAGAGGGGCAGGTAGAAAAATCTTAGCTACGGAGCTACTAAACCTGGTCTAATACTCAAAAGACCACAGTTTTGAAGTTCTGAATTGTGTTTAGTTCATAACTAAATGATTTCCTTCTGGAATATACTTGTAGTCTTGTTAAGGTTTATGTGTACACACGCTGGTCACAGCAAGCAGATAAAATGCCCTCATCATTTCACAAACTATTCTCTACTGGAAAAGAAGATGAAAGAATTTTTTCCCTGTTGCCTCCTGTCGCAGATGTCAATATTAATGAGTTCAGAGTACCCATTAGTGCATTTTGATGAGTGCGTAACAAGTTTCTGTTGGTTTGTATTTTTGGGGGAAGCCAAGAAAAAAAGGCAAGATTCTCCAATTGCACAAATTGCACTATTTGTGTTTCCAACATTAACAGGCAGAAACAGTAACACTTAAACAAAATGTGCAGCAGAAGATTTTTTTTTTTTTGACTCAAAGGACCTGAATTCAGTTGGGAATGTCCTTTTAAGTTCATTTTGTTGAAGACAGTTTAGGATATGGTCATTTCTCAGTCCGTAATTCTCCAAGTCTAGATTTATAAATTAACAATGTGAATCCTGTTGTGAAATTGGGGAAATAATTGTCCACCTCAATTTAACTGTTAACCAAAAGATGCTTTTCACATCAAAGAAATGATCAAAAAGGCTGTGTCACATTCCAAAGCCAAAAAAAATTAACAAGAATGCAAACACGATGAATAATGTACCACTGCCAAGACTTTGCCAACAGTGGGGCTTCAGCGACGCTGTCCCGTGAAGCGGCCTTCCATTTGTCCAGTTCCTCTTCCAGAGCCAAGTTTCTGTGCCATGCCACCTCTTGGAGGAGGTCCCCTTCCATCACGGTCACGCATCATTCCACCACCCACTATTCCACGTGGACCACCAGGACCTCGGTCATTGCGCCTAATATCCCTGCGATCATCACCACCACCTCTGGTTTCTCGTTCTCTTGCAGCTCTTGTTTTTTTCTCTTCTACATTCAAACGTACTTCCCCTCGAAACATAATTGGCTTTAAAAGGGGAGAAAAATATTTAAGAGGGCAGGTTAGATTGTTATGGAAATGAATTACTTATACAATAAGAAAATCCTAAGAAATGAACTTCCATGAAATTCTAAATTTGCAGTATTTTTCAACCTTCATCAGAAAAGTAATTTAAAATGATCTATATAGATTTTAAAACTAGTAAGTCTTAATCTTTGCATAAATACCATTCATAATGAACCAAGTTTAACTTTACCATTAAAAAAAGATTTTCTGTGATTTTAAAGTATACCATATTAATAATATATACAAGTATAATAAAGTTTTGAATAACGTCCTCTAAGTCACTTACTTTTGCAATTAAGATTCTCTGAACTGGTTCAGAGTCATCAAAAACCACAAAACCAAAATTTGGAAGCTTTCCCCCAACACCCTTGGTATTGATGCGAAGTTCCACAACGTTTCCAAAACCTGTGAAAATATATATTATACCAAGGGTTAAATACATTAACAGAATACTTTGATGGCTTTAATTGTTCAGGATGAATAACCTTAATCTCCTTGATACATTTGAAATAAAAGCTGCAAGTTGCTACACCCAGTGACAACTAAGGTGCATTCACTCACGTATGTCATACACTTAGGTTACCAGCAGTTTGCCTGGCTGTTTGTCTGGTTACCTTCTGCATCTGTATTAGTCCCTATGTAAGCAAAGTTATCTGTAGTTTTAGAAAGACAACATATTTTCTTCCAATTTCTGATTTACATTTGCCAAATGAGTCCCATCTCAGAAATGAAGTGTGTTTTCCCTAGCTCTATTTTCCTTGACCTCTACAGAAGCAAGTTAATACTACGCACAATCAACGAGAAACATCTGATAAAGTCTTTTGCTCCCTTTTGATCAAGGCAAGACTGGTGGCTCAAAGTACACATACTACAGAGAGAGAAATCTTTTTTTCAAATTGAATATGAAAAAAGTTCTATACTCTTGCTTGCTTTTAAAATAAAGCAAAATAAACCACTTACTCATGAAGAATTCTTTTAGTTCATTTTCATCAATATCATGTGGCAAATTACCAACAAAAAGTTGATGACTGTCTGGATAGCGAATTATTCTACGGTTGTCAGAATCATTCTGCTCAATATCTCCTCTGCCTAAGAACAGGAATAGATCAGATATTAGCTTATAGTTTCACATATAAACTAGTTCAAAGCAACGAATGTAGCAATCTTTTAATACTGATATTCCTGTTTTAGTTTAATAAGATTATGAGCTCCTTGAACAGAGGTGGAAGTGCCTATCATTAGTAGGTTAGTTAGAAAACAACATGACACAAAAACTGAAAAGTGAGGGTATATGACTAGATTGCTAAAGTCCCCTCTTCTTGAGCTAACGATCTGATTATATTAAAGTATTAGTGGTACAGGTATTTCTCCTTAACTAAATTGTTGCCATCACATATATGACAGTGACATATATTTGTGCTAATTATTTGTTTAGTCCTTTGTATGAAATTACAACCAAATCAGTAAATTTTAGTAGAAATAATATTTACTTAGTTTTATAAATACATATTAGGGTGTGTATATATACACACACATACATATATATCATTCCACTAACACAAGGAACACAGTGAGTCATATAAGACAAGTATCACAAGAAAATTTTGTGTGATAATTGACGAAGTTCAGAATTTAAGGGTCTCAGTCAAGATCAAACTCAAATGAGTGGAAAGGCTGGGAAAAATCCCAGGTCCCATGACTTCAGGTTTAGTTAGTAATACATTACATTTTTTAAAAAATCACTACAAATCCTAAATTTGAAATATACTATTTCCCATCTCCTCCCAAAAGCAATCTAAACATACTTATAGAATTCAAATAAAGGTACTACATATATATTAGCTAACAATGTAAACAAGTCAAAAATTATGGCAACTTACTTAATACCTAAGACAATCAAAATAAGAAGAATCGGGGTGTGCTTATTGTTTATCTGTGAAGAGATAAGAGTGCTAAGTAAGAGAGTAGGTTATTGGCAGCTCGGTTTGAATTCTTAGAACCAGTGACAATAACCAAATAAAGTTTGTCTCAAAAGCCTATTACACCTTCCAAATACATTTCTCCATGGTATTCAAGAAATCCCCTAATAGCTGGTTTTTCTACCCCAGGCTATAATTTCAACAGGTTACTCAAACCTTTAAGCAATTTGGTACTGAGAGATGTTTATATAAAACACATTTAGTTTTCTAAAAGTTCATTCTTTTCTGACTTTTCCAGTGCTAAATGCTAAAGGTTAGAGAAAGGGCTGGCTCACCAGGTCTTGGTCCCCTAGGAGGAAAGCCAGGTCGCTCCCTAGGCCGTTGTTCACGCACACGAGGCGGCTGAGACTGAACTTCTGGTTTAGCTTCAACTCTTGGCTATAATATAAGGAAAAAAATATATCATAAGGAAACCTTCTATAGGAGAAAAGTTGATTAAAGCAGCTATCAATCAATTACTAGGAGGCATAGTGGTTAACTATAGAATTTTTAACAGTGTCCTATGCATGTGAAAAAATAAACTTTTACAAAGATATTCTGTACCAATCTAGGACTGTAGGGTAGGTTTTGCTTTCCCACTCAAGGCTGTATATAACTCAAAATAAGACGTTTTTTACAGTCACATTTTCTTCCCCAATAAAGTTACTCCACAGAGTAACAGCAGAAAGGTACTTCTACAAAAATCACAAAATGTAAGATGAACCACTCCATGTAAATACATGTGCAGATTTGTAAGCCATCTTCATCTCAGAAAGAATATATGACACATAATTACTAAACATCTGGTTTCCTGCCCTTTGAATATAAGTGCTCAGTAGTATCTTCTAAGCTCCTGCCCCATATATGAATCTTAAAATCAGTAAGATAATTCAATTTCAGTATACAATTTAACCTATTCTGGCACCAAAGAATGCTACCTTCAATATTAAATTTAAATGCATGGTTAAAAAAACAAAATAAAACAAAACAACAACATAGGAACTTATATAAGAATGTATATGTAGGATCTCAAATAGTTTTGTTAAAAAAAAAAAAAAAAATCCTTTAGATCCCTACTATTCTTCCATATGGGAAAGATGTGCATTTATTTAAGTATTGACCCCAACAACTTTCCCTAACTGCATTTTTTTTTTTTTTTTTTGAGAAACTAAAAAATTAATAGGATACCTGAAGATACCTTCCAAATGTTTCTGGTAACTAGAATTAAACACATGTAATTAAACTAAGTATTTTTTTAAAACAAAATAACATTCTCATCTGCAGTTACCTTTTCCTTAATATAATGGCATTTTCAGTATTCTCCAACCTCTTCAAGTCAACTACTACTGTACAAGTATTTATGGTCCAATAAAGAGGCAAAATACATGAACCTTCGAAGTATGCTAAAAACCCAGCAGGATATGGAAAACGTATGTTCTCAAATCAGAAAGCCAGAAATTTTAGTCCTGTCTTTGTGCATCATCTCTGAGCACTTCAGTCTAGGCAGTGACTCAAACTCTTTTATTGCTTACGTAATTGGGGTATTATTATTTGCAACAAAAAATTTTGATACAACTGACTTTAGAGAATGTTTCTTCCAAAACTGGCAATTTACTGTAAATGATTTCAGCCAGTGTAACCAAAAATGCATTCAATCCTATCCTAAGCTGTTTTTAACAGGTTTGCCTACTTATTCCCAAATTTTGTTTTCCACCATGTAGATTTCCCATGTCCTTCAAGAGAAAATTGCTTCCCATGGTCTTTTGTTAAAATACATGGAGAATTTTAACTTAATTTTGTTAAAAATAAATTTAACCCTCACAAGTTTTTTGAAATATTTTTATGTTATATAGTCCTAAAAGGACATCTAAATTCATTTCTACATCACTCAAAGAGCCATGCACTGTGCCACTAGACATAGATTTTCAGTAACTACTGGTTCATTTTAAACTAATTACATTTTTAGTTCTGACTCAAAACATGTAAGGACAATATTCTACGCCTGACAAGGGACTATTGTTATCTGTATTTAGAGTTTAATACTATGTACATAACCTGAACCAAAATGTGATGCCTGAAAAAAACAGTTATTTAGAAATTTCAACTAAGAGGGCCTAAGAAGCACACCTTACCTCTGCATGAATGTAAAACAATTAAAAGATAAAAAATGTACTGTTAAGGATTAACAAAGCTAGTATATTAGAAATGCACAAAAATTGAAAATGTACCTGTTATTTAAAAATTTCAGAAAAACCTCAGACTCATCCAATCCAAATGTTACCAAAACACCTTGAGTCCCCTGACTGATTTATTCAATTCCTTTCAAATCACATTATCAAAACAAAAGTAACTGGAGGTAGTGAAATAGAAAAGTCCTTATCTTTTAAGGATTAAAAATTAAACATAGATCATTTCCAATGCTTTAAAAATAATTCATACCATTAATTTAGCAACATGACTTTCAGTATATATTAAATGATGCCAGTGCAAGAAATGCATAAGACAAAAAAGCTAACAACACTCTTTAATAACTCAGTAACGTATCTTAACCAAACCAGCTGTGCACTATGATTTTTCAGGTCCAAACTCATGATTAAAACAAGTTATTCCAAATAGATAAAATAGCTAATATACCACACACTATTGTTAGGGTCCTAAAAAAGTAATGCCATGTAACCAAAATGTGTGCTCATGTAATAAGTGCCAGAAATGAAGGTCAGAGAATATGAAATAAAAATGGAACCATGAAATCAAGTCAATAATAGCCTGTATAACCAGAACTAATAAACAAGTCCATTTCCAAACAAAGCCTTTTCACCAAGAAATCAAGTTACCAACTTCTAAATTAATGCCTACCAATACTCTAGAATTAGATTTAATTCTCCTTTCATTAATTATCTACACTAAAAGTTTAAGGAAATGGACATCACACCAACATAACAAAATAAAATTGAAAGGTTTATTAAAACAAGTGGAAATACCATGAATCCATTTTAAAGATAGTATGAAGAGATCAGAAAGCTCTTTTAAAGTTCAAGTTTTAATTATTTAAAGTTCATTTTAACAAGAGGGGTAGGAAGTTAGGGAATACAGTCTACTTTGCTTACAATTTGAAAAACAACTTAGAAATGCTCAAACCTTAAAAACAAACCAAAAATAAAACAAACACACAACACTAGATTACTTTCCTAAGCAAGAGGACCTAAATGTAATTTAGGGGTGGCCTTAAATATAGTACTCTTCTTTAATGTAAATATTTGATGTAGTTATAGTCCCTTACACCAAGAGGCTAAAGAAAATCTGTTGGTTTACATTAGCCACATAAGGGACTTTGGTGTCAAACTGTATGAATTCAAAGCCCAATCCTTACTACTTATGCAACTGAGTGAGTTACTTAACCTGACTCTAGCTCTCAATTTTCCTATCTGTAAAATGGGGATAATAATAGTACCCATCTTCACAGGGTGGCTATGAAGATTAAGTAAGAATGAATATAAAGTGCTTACCATAATGCCTGGTATATATTAAGAGCATAACAAGCATTAGCTATTTTAATTTATAAATGTTAAAAAAAAAATGTAGCCAACTCTACAAAATAAAGTAAAAATGCAAAGGATTGTAAATACAAATCAAGGATTTCAAAAGAAAAGCCAAAAGTCAACTATAAAATCTTCAGGTAATTGGGGGAAAAAAATAAGCAATATTTACTGGGTGAACTAATTTTCTTCATTAAGACAGAATTCTAATCTGTACCTCAAGTAGGCACTCAACATTTCTTGTATATCTAATTGAAACAACAGTACTATGCAGGACCATATATTCTCCTATTATGTAGCTGGCTGTTAATAATGTGTATCAACACTAAAAAAAAAAGACTTTGTCTAATAATTACAGCTACTTTTGAAGCTCAAAGTTTCACTTTACTGGGTATACAAAACTATATATAAACGAATACTTTTATGTGCATTAACCATTTTAAATGTGAATATTCTAGAATGAAATTTGACTCAAAATATAGGGAAAAGAATTGGGCACCCTTTAACTATGCCTAAAAATTAGACATCTCAGGTAGCCAGTGCCTTATTTCCAACATTTTTGGAAACTCTGAAATGGGTAAGAATGACAAACAGACAAAAAGCAGAATACTAGAATGATCAGTTAAGGTGAACACTACAGTCATAAGTTGGTACAGGCTTCAATTATATGGTTTGGACCACTTACAGACTGAGAGCTTAGGTAGTGTATGTTTTAAATATCTTGTTTTGTTTTAAAACAATGATTCCTGATAATGCCTACCACTTTGTGCCTTTCCAAATTTCTCCCCATGGGTTGAATTTAAAGTTCTAAAATACTTCTTGCCAAGTAAAATTTAAAATTTTTTTTAAAAGGAACAGTTTTTTGTTGTTATTATTTAAGAAGCCTTTTAAATGACAATAATCTATACTGGGAAAACCAACTTAATCTGTATTTCACACACCCAAACCCCAAATACCACCTATGTAGATGATGAATGGAGATTTGGCCTTTAAAATGGGTGCATTTACATTTACTACAATTTTTTTTTTTGTATATTTAATCCATATTTTCTGATTGATTCACTTAAAAAAGTATAAAAAAGATAAGCAATTGGCAATGTAACAAGGATACAATCCAATGTGTTCACAGATTGGTTACCTGTGAGACTGGTGCTTTAACATGGGGTGGAATTCCAGAGGAAGAAACAGTACCACTAGGAGGCAGGTTTTTACTGGTCACTGAAGCCCAGGAGAAAGCCTGCAGGAAATGCAACAAACCTAGACTACTAATCATGGAAAACCACCAACATTCCTATAGGGAAACTTCCAAATATATATTTTCTTTTCATTTCTAAACTATTGCTCTATATTGCAGGACTCCTGAAAAAAAAGGCACACACACACATGCCAGTCTATGTGCCACCTTTCAAAATCTCATTATGCAAAATTATGACTGTATGTTTTATCTGAACTACTAAGTAAAACCACAAGCAAGTTCCTACATACTCTAAGGAGGTGAGCAAGTAGCAAACAAAACCACTAACAACAACAGATACTAGAAAATTCTGAACCTAAAAGAAGCAATTTCTTTCCCTTTTTGTGGGAATACAGGGTGTGATGGTGTTGAGGGGAGAGGAGAAGCATAGGAAAGAAGAAAGTGCTAGCTGGAAACTTTAACAGACATTCATAAAGTGAACAACGATTCTCCTCTCACTACCCAAATATACTTTAAAGTCTACTTTACAGGAAGATAAAAGAAATTTTAGGTAGGCTTAAAAATGATACACGGTGGGTGTCACTCATCTTTCTAAGATAGTTTAATTGGTGTAGTAAGGAAATTGATCCCATTTAAAGCAGAAATAACAGATACAGCTCTGGTTTTAATCACAGACCAACTTGTTTTAAGTTGGACTCCTGGAGTTAGGTTTAAATTTGCATCATGCTTAAAGACCTTAATTCCGAATGAAAGAGCAACTTATACATGAACCTGAATAATTTCATGTTCAATTATTAAACTTTGCATTCAGACAAGGATTGATTACACTCAAGTTCTCATTTCAGTCATACTTGAGAGTATTTTTTTTTTTTTGAGGGGAAGGAGAGGGGAAATGAAATTTCCTCAGGATAGCAGAAAAAACCAGCTTCTTTCATATATACAAAGAAGTATAGTTTACTATATTAAACTATTTAACATAATAGAACAAAGACCATGCTTCATTAATGGCACCAAATATGAAAATGTGATGTTACAGGTCTAAAGAGTTTCCTTTGATCTAACCTTTGGTGGTTCTTGTGGCAGAGAAACAGGTTCTGCAGGAGGAGGAGAAGCTGACTTCTCCTCCAATTCTTCTAAGTTTTTCTCTTCCACTTGAGGTTTCAGTTCTTCAGTCTTTGTTTCACATTCTGGCTCAGGTTCAGGCTCATGAGAAGATTCTTCCAAAGGTTCCTCTATGCCATTACTGCAATAAAATATTTTGTTAACGTTTCAGTATGAGTGAAATGATCAGTTAAAGCAAGATAAAATTCAATGTCTCTAATCTAATGGGCATAACTAGTTATATGCCAATAAACTATTATATATTTATCAGAAGCTTTGAACAAAAGTCCAATAAGAACAAGTATTATTTCTCTAACTTTACAATTTTAAAACAGTGTAGTTATTAGCGATTGCTAAAAATGTTTACTTTGGTGTTAATTATAATTCTCACATTTTATAAAAAATAATATAAAACATTTATTTACTCTCTGCTTTCCTAAACAGTCTATATTATCAGTAATGATCACTGTTTTGGGCCAAACAACATTCAATTTTTGAATTAAAGCACCTTGCAACTACATTATAGTTCAGGCCAAATTTAACCTTGCAAACCACTTTTCTTACGTCACAGGGTGAGCTTCATAGTAACCACTATCGGTATTTTCTTGCACAGGTTCAGGAGATGGTTGCCTTTCCTCTTGCTCCTCTTCCACTTCATCTTCTGATTCTGACAATACATAATACATCACATCTCTTTTTAAGAAGCTTAAGATAATTTTTGATACATATATTTTTTAATATGCTTAAAACAATAAAAGAAAGCTGATATGACACTAAAAAAATTATTGGCAGATTTTACAAAGGCTTTCAATTGTAATATTTTCTGTTACCCATTCTCTCAAAAAAACTGAAGAGCAAAGATGAAGTTTGAAATTTATTGTACTCCTTTTAAAAAAGCATCTATTAGTAACAAAATGATAGGAAGAAAAAGTGAATGATATTAAAGCCATGATTCAGTTCTCTCTGTCAAATCTATTCAATAGCAAAATAATAGCAACACCAAAAAACATGTAAGGATATGTAAACTTTCACCCAAATCACAATAAAAATGTGAATAATAATAAAATATATGTGATGATGTATATTTATGTATATAGGCATACATGTGTATCAGTACTGATGTGGGTATATGTAGGTATATGCAAATGTATATACATATAGTCACATATATAGAAAAGCACACATAGGGGCACAGTTACAGCTACTTCTTGGACATAACCAAACACCTTGTGGGATTGATTTTCTGGATTTGAAGGATTAGGATCATAGTCTCATAGAATATTTTAGTCAAGTAGCATAACATAATTCATAAAATTATGCTCTACATACTACTTTGATGAGCACTGTCTAGGGTCTTAAAAACTTGTATGTGGCCAAGTAAGATACAACTACTGGTCTCTACTTGTCTAGAAAAAAAAAAAAGAAAGAAGGAAACCAAAAACTCAAAGAAGAAATCAATCTGCAGAGCAAACAGTCTACACGGACCACAGCCTCATGTATTCTGATACCACAACCAGATGATGCCTGGCTACTACTATCGATTCTACCCAGGGTCACAAAAGATGGAGCCTAATAGAATGAGAGAAAAAGGTAGACCAGAATCACAAATTCCTTAAAAAAAACAAACAAACAAGACTTACTGGACTGTCTGAGATTGGAGGACTCCTGGAGGCTACTGCCATGATATAATCTTTAAACCCTGAACAGAAACTAACCTGAGGTTACCTTCTCCTAAATGACCCACTGGCTCACAAAATAATGAATGTTATCCTTAAGTACTGTATTCCTTTAAAAAATCACCTATAGGAGACCAAAAAGGAGTTCTGGAGGCATAGTGGGTAAGGCATTTGGCTGCTAACCAGAAGGTCAGCGGTTCAAACCTATTAGTTCTCCAAGGGAGGAAGATGGGGTAAATCCTCTGTAAAGATTTATGGCCTTGGAAACCTAATGGGGGTATCCCTATGAGTCAGATGACTTGATGGCAGTGTGTTTTGGGATATAGGAGACCAGATGGTCAATAATTACTTTAAAACAAAGATAAGACCATAAGGGGGTCAGGGAAACTAGATTAGTAGTAGTAGAACAACCAAAACGGAAATAATGAAAATGTTTACACATTGTGAAAAATGTAACAAATGTCACTGAACTATTTGTGTAGAAATTGTTGAATGGGAACCTAAACCACTATGTTAAACTTCACCAGAAATACAGTATTATTTTTTAAAAAAGAAAAACATGAATGAGAAATGACAAACTAAACAAACAATTCCTATCAATGGAAGATCAATTAAACAATCATAGCCACAAAATACAGCCAACAAAGATGTATTATTAAATGATTTTAATATGTAACTTTCACCCAAATCACAATAAAAAATTAAAAAAAAAAAAAAAAAAATTTAAAAAAGCAAGCTTTGAGCCAGCCTAATTCCATTTTTAAAATAATTAAATTGGTAAGTAGAGGATCCAAAATTCTAGGAATAGTCACCAAACTTTTGGTTATCTATAGAAGATGAGATTACAGGGAACTTTCTCACTTTCTATATGCTACATTACCTTTGTAATGTTTGGTTTTTGTAAAAATTTCATATAATGAACATCTATTAACTGTATAACAAAGAGAAAAAAACAAAGAAAAGGGAGTTTGACTCAGTTACAGAAATAGACAAGTAAGTTTCATACTTCCCATGTCTGTAAACATACTGACAGAGTCTTCTATCTTGTAAGCTCACCTTCATCAAGTTCTGGTTCAGAATCACCAAATACTTCATCTTCATAACGAAACATATCATTGTGAACATAAAACTTATTTGGAACAGAACCCTATAAGAAAACAACACCGAAATATCCTGTAAGTACAATAAACTTAGCATTACATACAGAGAATAAATGGCATACATAATTTCAATAATAATACTAAAGAAATAATGTATACTCGATATAATCTGCCTAAGTTGAACATGTGATGTTGTTAATTTAAACTAAAAAAGACCACTCAAAGACAATGGAACTCAAGAAATGGCTACACAACAGTTACAAGACTGGGACCAACTGATAAATTTCACATTTCATTTTCAATATGCAACCTATTAAATATAACAATTCAGTTTTTTAATTATTTCTGTAAACTTAATCATCCACATACACGTTTTATCAATATGTAACTTTTACTTCCAAATCATCAAAGCATACACACACAAAGCTCAAATTATATCAACAGCTGATATAAATTTCTCAAAAACAGCAACATGCAAAATTAAACCAATTAGAAGAAAACTCTAAGACACTTCAGTCAACTATTAACAGCCAAATGAAAACAAAGTGAAATGAAAACTTACTTCAGGAGCCAGAACAAAGGTTTGCATAAACTTCCTCTCTGGCTGTCCACTGTTAGACAGCAAACCCATAACCTGGACAACTACTCCATCACTCAAGGTTGCATGAGCATCCACATGACGAATTTTGGTATGACATTCACTGAAGTTTAGAGATAACACTTTGTGGTGTATATCCTGTATCAAGGCGGAAGGGGGAAAAATGCAAACTCTGGTGATACTGCTTTACCAACCTATTACCATCTTCTTTGATTTCCTCATTTAATCTTTCTGCCTCATTTAAATCAATTCCATCATCCTTCTTCTTCATCCTATGCATCATGCCTATGTTCCTAAACCATTTTCAATATGTCACCTCTGCAGACAAGAAATCACAATGGCTCTTACATTATGCAGTAACCTGAGTTTTATACAGCTTTTTCCCACTTTTTTATAGCAAGTATTTAGTCATAAACTGTTGACTGCTCCTTGACTTTACAACCTCTAATTTTACTTCTAATTGTGTATGCTGAGGCCATTTCTTCTACTTTCAGTTTTCCTGACTGGTAATGTCAAATACTATACTTCAAAGTCTAGCTGAGTCCATATCCTCTACCAGTCTTTCTTTGCCTGTTAAATCATATGGAACATATCCTGTAACACAGGGTTTAGCCCATATTTGTACAGATTTAATGCAATGTCTCAATTGTTTCATACAAAAAATACAAGGATACAAAGCATCCCACTTAATAATCCTTTTTACCAATCCCACACAAAAATGGATGCTTAATAAGAACAATGCATATTAGGCAATTATTGAAATATAATTCCAGTTACAACTAATGACCCTATCTCCTTGTGAAAGGGAGAAATTCATGGGCACAAAAAGGCTAGTTTTCAAATCTCTCAACATAAAAATACATCTAAAATAAGTATGAGATTGATACTTACATTTTGGCCATAAACAGCTTCCTGGGGCTTTCCACTAGCATCTACTCCACCATGAACATAGGAGGAATTCCTGCCATAAAATCTGGGAAACCATCAATAATTAATGATTAACATCAAATTTTCACAAAGTCTAAGTGGTGTCAAACAGACCTAGGTTCCAGTCCTGGCTGTCACTAATTAGTTGTGTAATTTCAGGCAAGCTATGTAAGGTCTTTAGGTTATAAAACAGGAACAGTAACTACTCCATAGGGTTGATGTAAGTAGTAAATGAGATTATGCACACAGAATGCTTAGTATAGTGCCTGGCAGACTAAATAAACAGTCATTACCTTGTTGTTGTTATGTGCCCCGACTCGACGGCAAATAACAACAATCATTACCTATATTCATCTAATTCTTAAATGGAAGAATGAGATATCTAAACCAAAACTCACTGCCACTGAGTCAATTCTAACTCATAGCGACCTTATAGGACAGAGCAGAACTGCCCCACATAGGATTTCCAAGGCTATAAATCTTTATGGAAGCAGACTGCTTCATCTTTCTCCCAAAGAGCGGCTGGTTAGCAGCCAAATGTTTGAACCACTACACCACCTATACATTCTGAATACTAATGATAGTAATAGGCCAATTTTCATTTCCTTCAGATAGAAAACAAAAACAAAAAACCTCAGTTACGCAGATTTGTTTAGGAACCAGATATTCTGTTTAACATACACTCAGACTTCCAAATAATTACTAATTCCAAAGACTTAGACTAAAACAATGGAAATAATTCAGAGACAAAATCAAAATCTACTTTATTTCAGTGTCTAATTTTATTACTATTAGTAATATAAAATTATAATTTTTTAATAAAGAGAATCCAGCTCCTATTAATAAAACACTTAGTGCTTCTTTTATGCCAAGCAATGTTCTCAGTACCTTATATATTATATATCAATCCATTTAACCCTAACAAACTCACAAAATAATGCCTATTATCCCTATTTTACAAATGAGCAGATTGAGGTTCATAAGAGGTTAAAATAACTCACCTAAGGTCACACATCTATCAAGTGGGAGAGGCTTAAGAGAACAACTTGGACAGTCTGGGTCCAGTGTGCACGCTTTTAACTACCCAGTATTATTTTTAAGTGTTATTTTATATCATATTAACAAACATGTAAACTGGAATCTTTATTTGGAGGACAACGTGGCAATACGTGTGTGTGTATATATATATGGAAAGCCTTAGAAATGATCATACCTCTGATGAAACAATTCTACTTGTAGGAACCTATCCTAAGGAAGTAACTAGAAAGGTGCACAAAAATGTGTGTTTAAGGATATTCAATACAGTGTCGTTTACAACAAGTGAAAAATTACAAACATCCTAAATTTCCATTAATAGGGGAATTCATTAAAAAAGGGAAAATATGAAAGAGAACTCCATGCCGTTATTTAAAAATGATGGTATAGAGTGTTATTGTTTTAAATTTTCCTTTTTTTGTTAATAGAAAAATAAATGTTCCTTGTCAGGAAAACAACAACAACAAAAAACCTAATTGTGTAAAGACCAAATTTAAGATAGTGAAAAGCCCTATTAATTCAATTTTCCCCCCAACTACATATACATTGTCAACAAGAATGCCTTCACTTTATAATTAGAAACACACACAGTTATTTGCCCTTTTTTTTGGGGGGGTGAGGTTGGGGGAATACATTTGTTGTACTTTATATATACTGTATTCCAGTACAAGGAACTCTAGTGGCGTAGTGCCTAAGGCATGTGACTGCTAACCAGAAGGTTGGCAGTTCAAATCCACCAGCCACTCTGTGGAAGGAAGACTGGACAATTTACTTCTGTAAAGATTTCCCACCTCAGAAACCCAAGGGGGGTCATTATGAGTTGGAATCAACTCCATGGCAGTGGGTTTGGTTTTTGGTTTTTTGATATTCCAGTATAATAGCATGGTTGGGCTCTTGAGTCAGAACTCTGAAGACTGGCTATGATCAACTCATTTACTTACTACTTACTAAGTGGTCTTGGATGAATTGCTTAATGACTAAATCTTCCTGTGCCTCAGCTCTCCCATCTATAAAGTCAGACAATGAAAGTATCTACACCTTCTAAGACTATTAGAGATAACATACATACGTAAATGACTTGGTTGGTTGGTTGGTATATGCCATCGAGTCGGACCCGACTCATAGTGACCCTTCCTCGGGTTTCTGGGGCAGTATCACTATGGAAGTAGATTGCCCCATCTTCCTTTTGAGCAGTGGCTGGTGGGTTTGAACCACCAGTTCTGGTTAGCAGTCAAGTGCCTTAGGCACTATGCTACCAGAGCTCCTAGGCATGTAAAGGACTTAGTCTAGCAAATAATATTAAAATGTCTCCCTGAGACACCAGAGGACCAACATTCAAACTGAGGAAATGCAGGACAAATAGGGGTGCATAAACATGAGGGGCACAGGGGGAGGGTTACAGGGTAGGAGACTGGGTTAGGGCTGGACGTGGAGATTGGGGAATGAAACTTAATGTACGCGTTATGTTGAATGTAAAACAAGCTTTTAAAATTAAAAAAAAAAAAAAAAGTCTCCCTGATTAAGGCAGAAAATATTATACATAAAGTTAATACTGTGGAACAAATTGTAAAATCTAATTTCACAATGTCCAGCATGCCTACAGGAAAGAAATAGAAATCTTTAACATCTTACCCTAAATGAAGAGGCAATAATATATTTATCCCTGACTCACTGAGCTGGTGTGTTCTACAACAAATACAGTAAAACCGTGAAAGGTGGAATCTGTGTAAGGGTCAGAAAAGGAAAACTCAAATATATCCATTAATAGAGGGTGACAGAAAATGGTAAGACTGTACTCCATCAGAGGAAAACTTGTGAGACACTGAAAAACAAGGCAGTCCTGTTGAATTCTGGTTCTCCCAAGTTTCACCGTATTTACAAAGCCTAATCCTTACAAATCTTCTATTTGCTAAGATATACCCTAAAGAACAAAAAAACACCACTCACATTTTTCTATGGAATATAAATCAATTCATTTCAATCTTAGAAAATACAGGCTTATAAAAGTCCAACTCTTTCTAAGATAGTAGGTAAGCCTACTCTTACTGTATTACCAAGTACCAATACTAGTTTACAGATCAAATAAAAGAGACACAAATTTTCAAAAGTATAATCACCTAATTGATTCATTTACCCAAGGTCATTTTGAAGAACTTAAGACAACTTAAGTCAATGACTTCAAATTGCACATTGCGACTCATTAGAGTTGGTCAAGCCCAAGATTTCCTCTTTTTTTAAAAAATGAAATGTATAATATGGGTGGTGTTGTTGTGTGCCGTCAAGTCAGACCTGGCTCATAGCGACCCCTCCTTGGGTTTCCGAGGCAGTATCACTACGGAAGTAGATTGCCCCATCTTCCTTCTGAGGAGTGGCTGTTGAGTTTGAACTGCTAGTCTTCTGATTAGCAGTCAAGTACCTTTAGGCACTACGCCACCAGAGCTCCCATAATATGAGTACATATTAGAAAAAGTATACACACACACACACACACACACACACAGGTAAATATTTCATAGAACTTTTTCAGATATGTAGATATAAATGTGTTACATACTGTGACATAACGTGAACTTTTCTTTCTTGGGTTTCAGTTAAAAAGCTTGAAAAATACTGTTCAAGTATCATATGGTTAAAATATTGGATACAGTTTAGAGACTTTGGGAAAGATACTGTCAGGACATAAAGAAAAAAGACAAAATATGTGTAATCATATTTAATAAAAAATATTAAATACATTTAAATTTTACCTGTGTAAATATTCTGGAGCTTTGTTCAGCAAAGTATAATACTGCCTCACAAACTCCCGCCCTACAAGCAGCGGACTGGGCTTCTCCATAACCATTTCTTTGCTGCACGATGTCAAATGCTGAGGGAGAAAACACAAAAATAAAATTATTTTTGCAATGATCATGAAATAAATCTTGGCCACACAAATGGGCATAATAAAATTGAGTCCAGTGTTGCCTCAGACTAAGAACACACAGCCAGATATTTCCATTCACAATGCCCTTTTTCCTATGGGAACACCACAATCTCCTAACTCCCTGAATTCCAATCATTTATTTTGGAAAACTAGTCAGAGTGTAGAAGTCAGGAGTTGGAGGTTGCATGCATCCTGAGAGAAAGCACTGTGAGTTAGCTCTTTGTATCCTCTATTCCTGGTGATTCATTTCTTTGTTTTAAAATGGTAATATTCTGTGGAAAACGGTATGGCACTTCCTTAAAAAGATGGCAATAGACCATATGTGCATCAATCCCAATACTAGGTATATATCCTAGAGAAATAAGAGCTATGATATGAACCAATATATACGTATCTATGTTCATCATAGCATATCAAAATAAAGTATTTTTTGGTCACCAAGGATAGGTAGGAGGGGAGGGTAAACAACTCCAATAACTAGAGGATAGACAAATATTAATTTGGGTGAAGGAAAAAAAAAGGAGCTTGGTGGTGTGGAGCTTTGGTGGTGCAGTGCCTAAGGCATCTGACCGCTAACCAGAAGGAAGATGAGGTAGTCTACTTCCATAAAGATTTATAGACTTGGAAACCCAATGCAGGTTGCTATGAGTAGCATCGACTTGATGGCAGAGGGTTTTGTCTTTGTTTGGAAGGAAAAAAAAAATGATGATGGTGATTGTCACTAATAATCAGCCATAATCTCTGTACTCAGATAATAATTTTGTACATTTAGTATATGCCCTTCCAATTTTTCTGTTTATTAATTAAGCATCTACTACATGGCAGGTACTGATTAGGGTAAATGGGATACCCTGGTGAACAAATAAAATAGTCTCTAGCCCTCAATGACTTTATAGTCTGTCAACAAGCAAACAGTAAACTCAACAGAATGGATTAAGTGCCATGACAGATGAAACAGTTCCTAAACTGAAACCACAAAGATAAATTCAAGGAAAAAAATAAAAATAGAAACTCATCTCCTCATCATTTACTTTACTCTGACAGCCCTCAGAAAAGTAAAAGTTGTAGTAACATTAAAATATGTATCTTCTGAACAAACAAATCACTGTTATGCTTGAGCCCACTGCTGCAGCCACTATATCAACCATCTAGTCGAGGAACTGACACTCTCTTTTGCTGACCCTCTACCAAGCATGATGTCCTTCTCTAGGGACTGGTCCCTCCTGACTAACATGTCCAAAGTACCTGAGGTGAAGTCTCACCATTCTTGCTTCTAAAGAGCACTCTGCCTGTACTTCTTCCAAAGCCTATGTGTTCCTTCTGGCAGTCTATCCACCAAAATTGTAATTCAACGACATCAATTCTTCTTTGGTCTTCCTTATTCATTGTCCGGCTTTATAATATACATGAAGCCACTGAAAATACCATGGTTTGGGTCAGGTGCACCTTAGTCATGAAAGTGACAGCTTTGCTTTTTTTTTTTTTTTAACTTTATTCCTGGCCAAATGCTGCCCTTTTAATCTTATATGGTTGATTTTTCTAAGGCGTGTACCTCATTCACCTCCCTGGTGTTACTTGTTCCTCTTAAAGGCCTGACTCTAATTTGGCTGAAAGGTGAGTCTTGAGGATAATTACAGTTCTATACTGGAAGGGTGTCTAAGGGCCAGTAAGCTTGATATTTTAAAAAATGATTTTGAGTTTTGTTCCACATTCTTCTCCTACTCTACCCAGGACCCTTCTATTCATAATCCCTTTCAGGATGGTCAGTAGTGATAGTCGAACACTATCTACTTCTAGTATGAGAGATGTGGAGGCTAAGGTTCATGTATTAGTGTCTTTGATTGTTTTTCACTATTCTTTGCTTTAGGCAGGGAGAGTCATTTGAATTCTAGACTGCTTCCATAGGTGCTGACTGTGGATCCAAATAAAATGAAATTCTTGACAACTTCAATTTTTTTTTTGTTTATTATGAAGTTGTTTATTGGTATAATCCATACTAAAGGCTGTAGTCTTTGATCTTCATCATTAAGTGTTTTAAATCATCTTCATGTTCAGTAAGCAAGGTTGTATCAGCTGTGTATCACAGGCTGTTACCGAGTCTTCCTCCAATCGTGATGCCACGTTCTTCTTCATATAGTATAGCTTCTTGGATTATTTGCTCAGCATACAGACTGAGTTAAGTATGATGAAAGGATAAAACCCTAATGCACGCCTTTCCTGGTTTTAAACCATGTAGTATCCCCTTGTTCAGTTCGAAAGACTGTCTCTTACTTTATATACAGGTTCCACACGAGCACAATGGAATTCCCATTTTTCGCAATGTTATCTGTATTTGTTATGTTCCATACAATCAAATGCCTTTGCAGTCATTAAAACACAGGTAAACATCTCTCTGTTATTCTCTGTTTTCAGCTAAGATCCATCTGATATTACTTGTTCTACAACCTCTTCTAAATCTAGCTTGAATTTCTGGCAGTTACTTGTTGATGTACCCTGCAACCGTTTTTGAATTATCTTCAGCCAACTTTTACTTATGTATATTAATGATACTGTTAGGTAATTTCTACATTCTGTTGGATCACCTTTATTTGAAATAGACACAACTATGGATGTCCTCTAATTGGTCTGCCAGGTTGCCGTCTTCCAAATTTCCTGGCATAGGCCAGTGAGCACCTCCAGTGCTGCATCCATTTGTTGAAACATTTCAATTAGTATTCCATCAATTCCTGAAGCCTTGTTTTCCACCAATGCATTCTGTGCAACTTGGACTTCTTTTAATACCATCAATTCTTGATCATACATGCTACTTCCTGAAATGCTTAAATGTTGACCAATAATTTTTCATATTGTATATTCTTCCATTTTCCTAGGATGCTTCCTGTGTTGTTCAACATTTTGCCCATAGGCTCCTTCAGTACTGGAACTTGAGGCTTGCTTTTCTTCAATTCTTTCAGCTTGAGAAATGCTTAGCATATTCTTCCTTTAGTGTTCTAACTACACATCTTTCCTCATTTCACTGTAATACTTCATGTTGTTCTCAAGCTGACCTTTGAAATCTTCTGTCCAGCTCTTTCATTTCATCATTTCCTCATTCACTTTAGCTATGTTCAACATTAAGTTTCAGAGTCTTTTCTGACATCCATTTTGGTATTTTCTGTTCCTTTCAATGAACTTTTGCTTTCTTTGTGTATGATGATGTCCTTCCACAACCTGTCTGGTCATTAGTCATTAGTGTTCAATGTGTCAAATCTATTCTGTTGTTGTTCCTGTTAGTGGTATTTGAGTTGACTTCCAACTCATGGCAGCCCCATGCACAATGAGACTGAACCATTGTGATCAATAGGGCTGATTTATGGCAGTAGATCACCAGAGGCCTTTCTTCCTTGCCTGTCCTAGTCTGGAAGACCCATTGACATCTGTTCAGCATCACAATAACATATAAGCCTCCTTTGACACACAGGTGATAGCTGTGAAGGAGATGCATTGGCTAGGAATCTAACCCAGGCCTCTCACGTGTAAAGCGAAAATTCTACCACTGAAGCACTAATGTCCCCATCTATACAGAACTAAAAAACAAAATCAAACCAAACCCACTACCATGGAGTTGATTTGGACTCATAGCAACCCGTTCGGTTTCCGAAGTGGTAAATCTTTACAGAAGTAGATTGCCCTGTCTTCTTTCCCTGGGTCTGAACCACCAGCCTTCTGGTTAGCAGTCAAGTGCCTCAGGCACTAGGGCACCAGAGCTTCTTATACAGAACTGTTGTTGTTATGTACCCTCGAGTCGGCCCCGACACACAGCGACCCCTCCTTGGGTTTCTGAGGCAGTATCACTATGGAAGTAGATTGCCCAACCTTCCTTCTGAGTGGCTCATGGGCCTTAGGCACTATGCTACCAGAGCTCCTTACACAGAACTAGAAACTCCCAAATCATCTTTTACACTATTGCTCAATCAGGTTCCCTGTTTCTCCCTTTGCAATCTTCCCTCTCAAACTTTCAAACTCAAGCCACAAAACCCCCAAAACTGTTACAAAGTTTCTTATATAATATCTCACTTGCTTTCAAAAATGGTTAATTCATACAGCAGGACCATTTCCAGATGTCACTTGTTTCCAGCAAACCTAAAAGCTTCTAATAACAAGGATAACAATCCTCATGTATTAAAAGACCCTCATATGCTACATTTAAGACAAAAAAACTAAGCAACATAGTATTTTTATTTTGGATGATGGGGAAAAGGAAAGAACAGCAGTCTTAACCTAATAAAATTTTGTAAGATAACTAAAATGTGAAAATTATGCACATTTTTTATATTGTAACAACTGATGTTAAATAATATTACAACAAAGGAAGACACTAAATTACTCTCCAAACCAAGTTATGTACAAAATAGTTTCATTCAAATTCCTAGAGACAGAAGTATTATTTGTGATTGTTTCTCTGTTTGGAGAGATCATTTTTCTCCTCTCTTCTGCTTATTTCCAAATTTTCTAGGATGACAGTCATTTAACTCCAAATTTCCTGTCATGTTCATAAAGTACATATTCATTCATCGTTTTTTTGTAACTTACATATCATATCAAAGACAGGGCAAAAATAGAACGAAAATTTAGTATAACAAAGTTCAAGAGTGGTTTACAATCAGTCACTAAAGTATGAAGGTGATGATATCGATATAGATTGGAGAGATGGGGAAAAAACAGTAGAGGCAATACTTTATTATTACTTAATAAATTATTATTAATAATAATTTAATCAAAAGAGGTAACTGTGAAAAGTGAATTTCAAATGGCAAATGAGATTAAAGATTAAGGCCATGCTAATTAGATAAAAGCCCAAACAAATAACCACAATACAACAGGTTCAGCAGTCTTTTTTTTTTTTAAGGTTTGGGGAGGCTCACACTGGAAATGGGAAAATGAAATGAAGATGTTACTCAGAGGATGGTGCTTCAATTAAATATAGTTACAGAGCAGTTACTTCTTTTCCATAATGCTGATATAAAGTGAATCAGAATTTAAAGAGAGCCAACTATTACTGATTGGTGGAAATTAACTGAACCACCTAGAAAATGAAGGTATTAGAGAAAACAAACCTACCAGGTATCTATTATAAGCTAATTTATGTCTGCACAAACAAGTAACTTCCACCTTGCCCGTCTCTAATTCTCTGCTTACTTTCTCATTCAGTCCCTTAGCAGGGAGAGTAATAGTTCAAAATATATAAGAATGTTGTCAAATAAGTATTTGAGATGGATTATACATGAACAACCAGACAAAGCAGTTTATTTAGCTGCAGGAAACAAAGAGAGGCCTGGGGATCTGCTTCTGAAAGGTCAAGCCTTGAAAACCTATGAAGCACACTTAGACTCTGCACGCTGGGGGTCCCCATGAGTCAGAATCGATTTGACAGCAAGTAACAAGAAAATAAGACCCAGAGAACTGCGTAACATAAACTTTGTGCTTGCAATTCATGCAAAGCCATTATATATAAAAGGTAGAGAGAATGTAAGAACAAGACACAAAGCAAAAAATAAAAACTCTACTTACATGTTCAGAATAAATGCGATTATGAAAAAGAATTATGCCATTTTTTAATTCACAGCAATGCACCCAAGTAATAGATAAGCAATTTCTGGCTATAAGTTCTTCCAAGTTCCTTTAAAAAGAAAAGAAAAAAATCACTCCTTTCCCCCAAAAGAAACGAAACTATGAAAACAATCACTGCTCTCCCCCAAAAGAAACAAAACTCTGAGTACTCTGGTACCATAGTGCCTAAGGCACTTGACTGCTAACCAGAAGGCTGGCGGTTCAAACCCACCAGCCACTCCTCGGAAGGAAGGTTGGGCATTCCTACTTCTGTAGTGATACTGCCTCGGAAACCCAAGGAGGGGTCGCTATGAGTCAGGGCCGACTCGACGGCAAATAACAACAACAACAAGAGTGAAAAAGTCTTTTACAAGCAGTCCCTGAGTGGCACAAATGGTTAAGCGCTACTAACTGAAAGGTTGGCAATACTAATCTAACCAGAGGCACCGCAGAAGACAGGCCTGATGATCTACTTCTGAAAGGTCATAGCCTTGAAAAGCCTATAGAACACAACTGTACTCTGACCTCATGGGGTCACCATGAGTCAGAAATGACTCAAGGCAACTAACAACAACACGGCCAAGAAAAACCTTTCTGGATCTTGATTTCTTAATGCACAAAGTGAGATATGATCTCTATGGCTAGACTTACAAGATTATCCAGTTCTACAAAGATAGCTAAGATGAAAGGATACTTACGTACAGGGAACTCTGGTGGTGTAGTGCCTGAGGCATGTGACTGCTAACCAGAAGTCTGGTGGTTCAAACCCACCAGCCACTCCTCGGAAGGAAGAATGGGCAATCTACTTCCATAGAAAGACTGTCTCGGAAACCCAAGGAGAGGTCACCGAGTTGGAATTGACTCAACAGTAATGAGTTTAGTTTTGGGTTACGTACAAGATAAGGAGCTTGGGGCATAGTGATTAAAACATTTGTCTGCAAACCAAATGATCAATAATTTGAAACCCCCCAGACACTCTGCAGGAGAAAGATGTGGCAGTCTGCTTCTGTAAAGACTTAAAGCCTGAAAAGCCTTATGGTGCAGTTCTACTCTGTCCAGTAGAGTTGCTGTGAGTCAGAATCGACTCAATAGCTTTAATATGTACAAGATGCATCTTCAGAAGGTTGTTGGCTTTTAGCACCTTTGAAGATAAAAGCAATTATTACCTAAAACTTTTCAAAAAAAATAGAAATTTCATGTATTAAATTCCATTTCTCCCAATGACACTTGAAAATGGGGAGATTACTCTGTGACCAGAATGAACAAAGTTTCTCTGGCACATTAGTTCTATACATACTCTCTTATGAACAAATTTATCTTTTACTTCTCAATTAAAAACAATTATCAATCCTACTTACTCATCTAGCTTCCAATCTGAACATATCAAGCTTCCCTCACTATTTACAGAGCCTCAACTGACTTCAGAGATAGAAGTATATCTACTCCAGCTCTCATGGAAAATTGCTCTATTCCAACTGTCACCATCTTTTCTACAACTCTAAGCAATTTCCACTGGGAGGGTAGTGGAGAATAAGAAATATTACAGATGTACAACTAAAACAGAAAAGAAAGTCATACTGGGCTATATAACATATAATATGCTCAGATTTCCTCAGTTTCAAAAACACTTTTAAAAAACAGAAACTTAACCACCCTAGGTTATCTTTTCTTCTTTTGACTAAAACTTCAGCTTAATTAGGTAAGAAACACCTAAAGTTTTTTTAGTTCCTTAAGTTAAAAATAAAATCAATAAATCACTAGTGTAATGGGCCCCAAAGCAAATAATCTCAGGTACATTAATACAGATGTAACATCTATATGAGCTCATCTAAATGAGCTTTACAGTGCACAAATTAACGTTAGATTTAAAAACAAAAAAATCAGTTGCTACTGACTCCATTCTGATTCATAGCAACCCCATATACGGGACAGAGAACTACCCCATAGGATTTCCAAGGCTGTAAATCTTTATAGAAGCAGACTGTCACATCACTTCCTCATACAGCAGCTCGTGGGGTTGTACTGCTGACCTTCTAGTAAGCAGCCAAGTGCTTTAACCAATGCACCACCAGGGGTCCCTAAAGTTAGAATGTTGTTGTTAGGTGCCGTCGAGTCGGACCCGACTCATAGTGACCCCTCCTTGGGTTTCCGAGGCAGTTATCACTACGGAAGTAGATTGCCCTATCTTCCTTCCGAGGAGTAGCTGGTGGGTTTGAACTGCCAGCCTTCTGGTTAGCAGTCAAGTGCCTTAGGCACTATGCTACCAGAGCTCCTAAAGTTAGATTAGGTAGATTCAAATCTAAAATTCTTTAAGTCTGTTAACAAGAACCAGGATTCTGACTCCTACTCCAATACTCATTCCATGTATTCCTTTCTGCATTCGTCCGGGCCCAGCTAAAATATTGTCCCCTGAAAATCTTTCCTGACTCCTCAACAGAACTGTTTTTCCTCTGAAATGTCAAATTACTTTTTTTTTTAAATGGCACTTACTAACCATATTCTATCCTAAATTAGCTGTGCCTCAACTTCCTTCCTGCCATCTACTCAGATATTATCATTTGAGTTTTCCTCCTAATACTTGAATGTAATTCTCTGTAAAGTCACAATTCTTCTCAACAATCCAATGACTCCTCCTCAGTCCTCTGCCCATCTGTATTACCCATTATTCATCATCTCCTCCTAATTCTTTTATATTTCTATGAGGAGGCATTTCCTTCTCATCAAAATGGAAGAAATCCTGAAGTTCTGTTTACTGTTGTTATTAATTGCCATCAATCATTCTGACTCATGGCAATGCCATGTATGCACTAGAAGCAGATAGCCAGGTCTGTCTTCCAAGGCACCGCTCCAGGTAGGTTCAAAACAACCTTTTGGCTGATTGGATGCTTAACCATCTGCTCCACCAATGGCTTTAGCCCTCAACTCTACCTCAACATTTATATCTAGTCTCCACCATAAACTCTGGTAGCGTACTGCCTAAGGCACTTGACTGCTAACCAGAAGGCTGGCGGTTCAAACCCACCAGCCACTCCTCGGAAGGAAGATGGGGCAATCTACTTCCGTAGTGATACTGCCTCGGAAACCCAAGGAGGGGTCACCATGAGTCGGGTCCGACTCGACGGCACATAACAACAACAACATAATATCCACATTTGACCTTGTATGCAACCAAATCTATGCACTTCCCAATTCAAGCTGTTTATTTCTGTTAATGGTGTTACCACCTTCTCAGTTTGAAAGCTCAGACGTAAGTGATTTTCCCCTGTAAGCTTTGATATTCAAACTCTGAAATCCTGACAACTCAAAAAAGTCTTTTGGAATTTATTCTCTTGTTTGCACTTCCACTGACTTAATTCAGACTTCTGCCATTCACCTGCACTGCAGATGTAACTCCCTCCAGTTCCTCCTCAAGTCTTCCAAGTTCCTGTATCATATACAGGTATTTTGGTTACCTAGAGCCACTCTAACAGAAATACCACAAATGGTATGCTTTAACAAACAGGAGTTTATTATTGTCCTACAATTTTGGAGACTTTAAGTCTGAGTTCAAAGTGCCTGGCTCTAGGGACTGGGTGAAAGCCCCTCAACCTTGGGCTTAAGCCTGGCCTTTCCTGCTCCTGGCTGCTGGGGCTGGCAAGCCCACAGTTGACAAGTTAAAAGGCACAGTCCCAATGTTACCAAACAACATGGCAGGCTACTGAACAACAACAACTTGGCTACATGCAGGGTTCAAGTGTGCCATAAACTGGAGATGTTCCTCAAAATTGTTTATTGTATACTGGAAGCAGACCACATCCCTAAAGCAGCTACTCAGCTGATCCACCAGATTACACCATAGAGTTAATTACCAATTTCACCATGGGGAATAACTATATCCAGCTGCTCAGCCACTCAACCAGGCCCAGTCAGGTTGACACATAAGCTTAACTACCACAACAGGGTACAGCATATATGGTTAAAATCCAAAAAACAACTGTATTCAGTTTGGCCAATGAGACTGCGTTGTAAGGAACAGCATGAATCCAATTCCCAAAATGTGGACATTAAGCCAGTCCTCAAATTCCCATTTCTCCATCCTGGAGTCACCAGCTGCCCTCACAGCACTCTCTCTTTGACCCTAGCCAGAGATAGGTGAGAGCTCACACGTTAAAAGGACACCATTCTTCAGTTGCCAAACAAGGTGATGCCAGCTCCGAGACTCCACATGACACCCCTTAACCTTCTTCTGACATGCCAGCTATTAATTTGGGGCTAGTTTCCCACTAGCCAGCTCAAGGATGCCAGTCGCAAGCTCAGGAATTCACTCAACATACTTACTTTTGACCTGCTGGCTCCTATTGCCCCTCTGGGTTCGACAATTTGCTGAACAATTCACAGAATTCAAGGAGACGATACTACCTACACTAAGGAGCTCTGGTGGCGCAGTACATAAGGCACTTTTTAAAAGGACTGCTAACCAAAAAGTCAGGGGTTCAAACCCACCAGCTGCTCCCTGGGAGGAAGATGAGGCAATTTACTTCCATAAAGATTTACAGCCTAGGAAACTCAATGAGGCTTGCTGTAAATCGGAATCAACTTGATGGTAGTGGGTATACTAAAAGGAGCTCTGGTAGCATAATGGCTAAAGCATTCAGCTCCTAATCCAAAGGTTAGAAGTTCAAACCCACCAACCACTCCACAGGAAAACGATGAAGCAGTCTGCTTCCAAGAAGATTTACAGCTTCGGAAACTCCATGGAGCAGTTCTACTGTCCCACAGTGCAGGGCTCTGAGCCGAAATCGATTCAATGGCAGCAGGTTTTACAAATATTTTCTTTCAGTACATACCTTGTCTTTTCTTTCTCTTATGAAGAGTATTACTTTTTTCCCAAAAGTATTTGTCTCCTACTTTACTTCTCATTCATGTAACAAATTATATGCCCTAGAAATACCGTACCATTCACCATCATTCCCTTAACCTACAATTTTTATTCTCTAGGCCTTAGTCTCCACTACTTGTCTGTCAGTTTGTTGTTCCGTGGTGGCTTGCATGTTGCTGTGATGCTGGAAGCTATGCCACTAACATTTCAAATACCATCAGGATAACCCATGGCAGACAGGTTTCAGTGGAGCTTACAGACTAAAACTAGGAAGAAAGATGTGCCAAAATACTTCTGAAAAAACTAGCCACTGAAAAAGTTATGGATAGTACTGTAATACTATGAGTCGGGGCCGACTCGACGGCACATAACAACAACAACAACAACAACTACCTGATATAGTGCCGAAGATGAGCTCCTTATGTTGGAAGACACTCAAAATACAACCAGGGAAGAGCTGCCTCCTCAAAATAGAGTCAACCTTAATGACATGGATGGAATAAAGCTTTCAGGACCTTCATTTGCTGATGCAGCATTGACTCAGAATGAGAAGAAAGCAGCTATAAACATCCATTAATAAATAATTGGAATGTGGAATGTATGAAGTATACATCTAGAAAAATTAGAAGTTGTAAATAATAAGACAGAATGCATTAAGATCAGTATCTTAAGGCATTAGGGAGCTGAAATAGATTGGCCTTCACCATCTTGAATTGGACAAAGATATGATCTACTATATCAGAAATGAAAAATTGAAGAGGAACAGTGTTGCATTCATTGTCAAAAAGACCTATCCTGAAGTATAACACTATCAGCAACAGCATAATACCTATACACATACAGAGAAGACCAATTAATACTACCAGTATTCAGCTTTACACACGAACCACTAAAACCAAAGAAGAAACTGAAGTGTTTTTCTTTAATCAACTTTTGCAGTGAATATTGATCAAAGATGCAATCAAGATGCATTGACAATAACTGGTGATTGGAATGGGAAAGCTGGAAACAAAGAAGGATCGGTAGTTAATACAGCTTTGGTGATAACAAATGATGTCAGAGACTGTATGACAGAATTTGCAAGATCAACTACTTATTCACTGCAAATATCTGTCTTCAACAACACAAAAGGCAACTAACTATACATGTGGACTTTGGCACATGGGAATCCACTGCATCTGTGGAGAGAGACAATGGAGAAGCTCAATATTATCAGTCAAAACAAGGGGCCAACTGTGGAACAAAGTATCAATTGCCAATACACAAGTTCAAGTAGAAACTGAAGAAGAAAAAATAAATCCACAAGAACCAAAATATGAACCTGAGCATATCCCACCTGAATTTGGAGGTCATCTCAAGAACAGATTTGACACATTGCATATCAATGACCAAAGACCAGACAAATTATGGGATGACATCAAGGATATCATAAATGAAGAAAGCAAAAGGTCATTAAAAAGACAGGAAAGGAAAAACAGACCAAAATGGATGTCAGAAGAGACTCTGAAACTTGCTCTTGAACAGAGCAGCTTATGTGAATGGAAGACATGATGAAGTGAAAGAGCTGAATAAAAGATTTCAAATGACAGCTCAAGAGTACAAAATATTATAATGAAATGAGCAAAGACACAGAGTTAGAAAACCAAAAGGGGAGAACGTGCTCGGCATTTCTTAGCTGAAAGTGCTTGGCATTTCTCTAGCTGAAAGAACCAAGGAAAAAATTCAGGCCTCAAATCGTAATACCAAAGGATTTTTTGGGCAAAATACTCAATAATGCAGCAAGTATCAAAAAAGATGGAAGGAACACAAAGAACTGCTGTACCAAAAACAACTGGTCAACACTCAACCATTCCAGGAGGTGGCACATGATCAAGAACCGATGGTACAGAGGATTAAGTCTAAGCTTCACTGTAGGCACTGGTGAAAAACAAGGGTCCAGGAATTGAAGGCATACCAATTGAGATGTTTCAACAAATGGATGCAATGCTGGCAGAGTGCATTCATCCATGCCAAGAAATCTGGAATTGAACCCACTCCCGTGAATATGGGAGTTATCAAATAATACCATTAATATCACATGCAAGTAAAGTTTTGCTGAAAATAATTTAAAAATGGTTGTTGCAGCAGTACACAGACAAGTAACTGCCAGAACTGCAAACCAGATGTAGAAGAGAACACAGAATGAGAATTATCATTGCCGATGTCAGATAGATCTTGGCCGAAAGCAGAGAACACCAGAAGGATTCTTACCTGTCTTTATTGACTATTGCAAAAACGGCAAGGAGGCCACATGTTCCGACCTCCTCTAATCCCACAAGAGGAAGGCAGAATCACCATCAATAGCCAAGGCCTATTACTGCAAGGCCAGACATGCTGCCTCCCTCCAGCCCTTTCTCCAACCGTTCCTCCCAAAGCACCTACCACCTCTCTCCTGGGTTCGATAATTTGCTGCAGTGGCCACACAGAACTCACAGA
>NW_006921822.1:1829907-1837936 GCF_000298275.1 Orycteropus afer afer
AACTCTAAGCACCTGAGAGAGAGTGGGCACCTCCCAGAACATTGTTTTATGCCACTCACAACAGAAATACTCCAGGTGGACACCGTCAGCAATCAGGAGCTCCTCAGTTGCTCATAGAAAATCCTACCTTGGAGTTTACAAAGACTTATGGGTAGAAAAGCCACACTAAGTAATTTACTACACTGCAACTATGCAAAGACATTTGAATGTATGGATCATAACACATTGTGGATAACACTGTGAAGAATGGGAATTCCAGAAAACTTAATTTGTGCTCATCAAGAACCTGCACAGAAACCAAGAGCTTGTCGTTCAAACACAACAAGGGAGTAGTGAATGGTTTAAAATCAGGAAAGATGTGCATCAGGGTTGTAGCCATTCACCATACTTATTCAACCTGTACACCGAGCAAATAATAGGAGAAACTGGACTATACAAAGAACAACGAAGCATTAGAATTGGCATCAAGACTCTAATGACCTGCGATATGCAGATGACACAACCTTGCTTGCCGAATGCAAAAAGGACTCGAAGCACTAATTTTTATGAAGATCAAAGACTACAGCCATCAGTTTGGATTACATCTCACTATAAAGAAAACAAAAGGCCTCACAACTGGACTAATAAGCAACATCATGATAAATGGAGAAAACACTAAAGTTATCAAGGATTTCATTTTACTTGGATCCACAACCAATACCTATGGAAACAGCAGTCAAGAAATCAAATGATTTAATGAATTGGGCAAATCTGCTGCAAAGGACAGTTTTGTTTTGTTTTAAATGTGATCTGGATAAAAGTTTACAAAGCAAATTCACTTTTCATACAGCAGTTCACATATACTTTGTCTCATGATATTGACTACAATATACCACAATGCAACAGCTCCTCTCCCACTTCCTCCCCATAGTACCTCTTTCCTGTGTCCTTCCCTCTATGCACTACTGCCCCCTGAGCTCTCTCCCTGTGCATACACAGCCCTTCTATTCTCCCATGACTTTTCTCTCCAAGGAGTGTATCTACCTAGTGGAACAATGTTCATCTGTCTTTTGTTTGGCTGGAAGCCACAGGAGTGGGTTCAATTCCACACCTGAAGGGCAGCCAGGGGCTACAGTCTCAGTGGTTCCATCAGGCTCTATCAGACCAGCAAACCTGGTCCTTTTTTTTCCCCAAATGATTTTGAGTCTTGTTCCACACTGTTCTCCCACTCTATCCAGGATCTCCTACATAGATCCCACTCCAAGTGGTTAGTGGTAGCCGGGCATCAACTAGTTCTTCTGGTCTCAATAGTCATACAGGCTGAGGACTGCATGGTGTACCAGTTGCTTGGACCAATTGTTTCCATGAATCTCTGTTTTTCTTCATTCTTCTTCGCTCTGGATGAATAGAGACCCATCGTTGCATCTAGATAGCTGCTTGCAAGCTTTTAAGATCCCAGTTGCTACGCACCAAAATAGGAGGTGGAATAATGTTTTGTGTAATATGTTATGCCAATTGAGCTTGATGTCCCCTGTGACTATGGTCCTGAGCCCACAGGTCCAACTACTCACTCCCTCTGGGTAGCTGGCTGTGGCCAAGAAGTGACTATAACCTTGTCCCTTGTCAGCTCTACTATATACCTGGGAATTCTTACAGAACATAGCAACAGACTTGTAGAAACACTGTCTGCCATTGCTATACATGGCCTTGGACACACTCCCCAATGCCTTCTTGTTAGCAGTTAAGTGCCTTATGCACTATACTACCAGAACTCCTCCCCCCTGCATGTTGTTGTTGTTGTTATGTGCCCTCGAGTCAAACCCGACTCAAAGCGACCCCTCCTTGGGTTTCCGAGGCAGTATCACTATGGAAGTAGGATTGCCCAACCTTCCTTCCGAGGAGTGGCTGGTGGGTTTGAACCGCCAGCCGTCTGGTTAGCAGGCAAGTGTCTTAGCCACTATGCTACCAGAGCTCCTTTCCCCCTGCATAGACATATCTAATAGTCCAGCCTGCAAAGGACCTCTTTTTAAAGTGTTAAGAGAGGAAAGATGTGGGCCTGACCCAAGCCATGGTATTTTCAATCACCTTGTATGCACGCAAAAGAGCTCTGATGGTGTCGTGGTTAAGGCATTTAGCTACTGATCAAAAAGTAATGGTTCAAACCCAACAGCTGCTTAATGGAAGAAAAATCGAGACAGTCTGCTTCCATGAAGATTCATACACTTGCAAACCCAATGAGGGTTGCTATGAATTGGAATTGACTCGATGGCAGTTGAGTTTGGTTTAGTTTTTTCGTTTACATGCATGTGAGAGCTAGACAAGGAATAAGGAAGATCATGATGTGTTCGAATCATGATACTGGCAAAAATTATTAAATATACAAAATATAAACTCAAATGGACCAAAGACCTAAATGTAAAATGTGAAACTCTGGGCTTCTAGACGAAAACATAGTAAACTTTTGGTACCTTACATTAAACAAATATTTTACTTAAGAAAAACTACAAAGAAAGAAAAAAAAAAAAAAGATAAATGATATCTCATCAGAAATTTAAACTTCTGCTTGTTTAAGAAGATAAGCCACAGACTGGAAGAAAATATCTGAAAAACGCTTTTTTCTTTAAAGGACTTTTATCTGGAATATATAGACAGCTTTTTTACTCAAAGAACTCCAATTGAAAATGGGCAAAAAAATCAAATCTATACTTTACCAAGAGTGTGGATGGCAAAAAAAAAAAATCCCACTGAAAAGATGCTCAATATCGTTAATCATTTGTAGTTGTTAGGTGCTGTCAAGTTGATTTCAACTCTGTGACCCCACGTGCCAGAGGAGAATTGCCCCATGGATTTTCTTGTACTCTTTATGGGAGCAGACTGCCAGGTCTTTCTCCCATCCAGCCAGCAGCTTGATGGGTTTGAACCACCAACCTTTTGATTAGCAGCAGACGATTAACTGCTGAACCACTAGAGCTCCTTCTTTAGTCATTAGTATAATGGAAACTAAAACCACAATGATATATCACCCACACACATATGATACTAGTAGCTAACACTAAAAATCTAAATATATCAAGTGCTGACAAGTATAGAGAAGTCTCTGGAAAACAGGATGGCAATTTCTTATAAACACTCACTTCCCACATTACCCAGTAACCCCACTCTCATGTATTTACCCAAGAAAAATGAAAGCACACATTTATATCCACGGAAAGACCTGTATATCGTTTAAAACAACTTATTAATTAACATTTCAAAAGTGGAAACAACCCAAATGTCCATTAATCAGGTGAACGATAATCTAATTATGGCAAATTCATATAATAAAGCACTCAGCAATAACAACACATTACTGATATACTCAACAACACAGATTAATTTCCAAAGTTTATTCTAAGTGAAAACGTTAGATACAAAAGCTAATACTATATGATTCCAGTTATACGACATTTTGGAAAAGCCAAAAACTATAGAGAAAATCTGATCAGGGCTGAGGGTACAAGAAGGGAAACGACCACAAAAGGAACAAGGGAATTTCTGGGGTGATGGAAATATATTGATTGTGGTGATGGTTTCTTGTCTATCCAAACTCATACAGCTATATACCTGAAAAGAGTGGTTTTTACTGTTCATAAATTATTACAATTTAAAAAAATGAGCCATACAATGATGCTTCATTATATCAACAATTTCACAAACATTTATGGAGAATCTACCACATATCAAACATCTGTAAAGGTAATGTGGTACCTAGTGATAATACACAACAGTGCAAAAAAAGCCATTTATTCAAAGACACCATCTTTCACCTATTAGATTAACAAAAATGAAAATGACAATATCCTGTATTGTCAAGGCTGTGAAAAAAATGGGTTATTTCACATAAATGCTGGTGGAAATATAAACTGGTAGAACCTTTCAGAGATGTAATCTAGCAATTTTAAACAATTAAAAGTAAACATATATAGTCACATCTAAGGTATATTCCAAAAAATACTTATGCAATGGCACAAAGATATACAAAGTTGTTCAGACCCACAAAGAAAAATAAAAAAATTACGGAGCCAGCAGTCAAGTGCTCAGTACTAACCAAAAGGCTAGCAGTTCAAAATCACCCAGAGGAAACTCAGAAGGGCCTGGCAGTCTACTTTGTAAAGGTCACAGCCACAGAAAACACTATGTAACACAGTTCAACTCCGAAATACATGAGGTCAGAATCAACTCAATACCAGCTGCTTTAGTTTTATAGAGAGAATATACTATGCACTCATTAAGAATAGAGAAAAACGGGGAAAAGTTACAAATGTAGGTAAGAAAAAAATGTCCACAAAAATAAAAACCACAAATCGTACATTATGATGCAAATCCAACTGGAGGGGGGCATGCTATATAAAACCAAGTATGTAATGTATCTGTGCAGTATAGTGAATTACTTAATATGGCCCTTGTATTCTAGCCACAGTCTTTGTAACTCCCAGCAAATGACTAGCTAAGACTACACAATGTGAGGTGCTTGTGCCCCACCAAGAGGATTGGACAGATTGCCAATAATGTAAATAAACTGCTCAGCACCCTTGTGGGGGTAGGACCATGCAAATAAGGTATATAGAACCCTCCTCTTAAGGTGGAGGCTGGTCAGTGTTGTCATCCCAACTAATCTTAAAATGAGCCATGTCTGAGACATAAAGGGGGGACCTGACTACCACCAAGAAGAGACAGGGTCGGATTGCGCTCTTTGGACCTGGGGTCCTTGCTCTCAGAACCTCCTAACATCCAGGAGGCAGAGGGCTGTAATGCCAGAGAGCCAGTGAAATATGATGTGATGAAAAGTAGTGGCAGAGAAGCTGAGGTAAAAGAGGCAGAAGAACCAGGAGGCCAGCAGGTGACAGTACAGTGGGCTTCCTGGAAGAGTAGGGTGCCTCTGGGCACTTATCAGCACTAAAACAGCTTTCTAAGACTTGCCTGAGCAGGCAAAGGCCAAGGGGCTGTGAGGCCAGTCTGAGGACCGGAGGGAGGAGTGCCTACAGGTAATATACTAAGAAGTTGTTGTTGTTGTTATTTGCTCTCAAGTCGCCCCCGACTCATAGCGACCCCTCCTTGGGTTTCCGAGGCAGTATCACTACGGAAGTAGGATTGCCCCACCTTCCTTCCGAGGAATGGCTGGTGGGTTTGAACCGCCAGCCCTCTGGTTAGCAGTCAAGTGCCTTAGGCACTATGTTACCAGAGCTCCTAACTAAGAAGAGCTTGTCTTAATTGAAGAATTGTATCCCAAGTCATTTCTGATCCTGAATTCTAACCTATTACACTGCCCTAATTGTCCAGTTCTGTTTGGCCATTGTAAGGGATTAGTGAACAAAGCAGATAGTATAGCGTGTCGTGGGAGGGATAGTTGGTATTAAAATTGGTAAAAAGGTTGGTGAAAGCAGCTCAGGTGCCTCTGCCATGCCATTTTTACATGAGTTGTAGGTCAAGGAGGGCTATATACCAAACTCTTAGCAATACCACCATAGAGAGAAGCTATGACTATACTCTGAATGTTACAAACAGCCTGTAATAATAACTTTGCAGTTTGCAAAATCATATTTTTCTATTTTTTTTTAAAATATTTTATCTTATTGCGCTTTAGGTGCAAGTTTACGGAGCAGAGTTTGTTTTACATTGAACATTACTTGTACATTTAGTTTCACTCCCCATTTACCACCCCCAACCCTAACCCAGCCTCCTCCCTTCCCCGCCCAGCAACCCTCCCCCACCCCATGCCCCTCACAGTAGGAGCTCTGGTAGCATAGTGGCTAAAGCACTTGACTGCTAACCAGAAGGCTGGAGGTTCAAACCCACCAGCCACTCCTCGGAAGGAAGGTTGGGCAATCCTACTTCCGTAGTGATACTGCCTCGGAAACCCAAGGAGGGGTCGCTATGAGTCGGGGCCGACTCGATGGCACATAACAACAACAACAACATGCGTCCTGCATTTCCTCTGTGTGACTGTTGCCCCTCTGGTGCCCCATGATCGATTGCTCCACAGGATGCATTTCCATACAGTATGTGTGTGCATCACCCTGGGTTGAGTGGTCTACGTGTACATCTTGTTTACAATTGGGCTGAGAGCCAGCCCCTGGGAGTGAGTTTTATTCCAGGCCCAGAATGTATCCCAGGGCCATAGTTATTGGGGGTTTCACCAGACTCCATCCAACCAGTAACTCTGGTCATTACTGGGTTTTTGGATTTCGTTCCATGTTTTTCCTCCCACTCTATCCAGGATCTCCAGATTTGATCCCTTCCTGAGGGTTGGCATTGGTAGCCAGGCACTATCTAGCTCTTCTGGTCTCAAGGGCCATTCGTGTCCTAGGGCTGATTGCTTCCAATTTTGCTTCCTATTTTCTTTTGGTTTTCTGATTTACATCACCCATATAATCATCTAACAGATACATGCTGTTGTTAGTTGCCCTCAAGTTGATCCAAATTCATGGTGACCACATGTGCCTGGGACAGAAATGCACTTATAGGTGTTTCAAGGTTGTGAACTTTCAGAAGCAGACAGCCAGGCCTGTCTTCTGAGATACCTCTGGATGGTATCTTTCAGCTATTGTCAAGAGCGTAACCATTTATACTACCCAGGAACTCAGATTTGTTGTTGTGTGCTGTCGAGTTGGACATGACTCATAGCGACCCCTTCCTTGGGTTTCTGAGGCAGTATCATTATGGAAGTGGGTTTGAACCACCAGCCTTCTGGTTAGCAGTCAAGTGCCTTAGCCACTATGCTACCAGAGCTCCTCAGGAGCTCAGATACATGCTATAAATTAGAAAATATGGGTCTAGAATAAAGATCGATAGCACTACTAGTAATTCAGAACTACTAGTAAAACTAAAATGTAATCCCTGACACTATGCCTACATTAATAACAATCTTTTTGACCAAGTATTATTCAATGGTTAAACTCTGAGGGTGTTTAAACAATACCAACTTATTGAAGACAGAATCAAGGAAGTTAAGATGTGGGGAAAGACTAGTAAGCATCACAATGGATAACCAAAAATTTACTCATTGCAAATTGTTGTTGTATGTTACCCTGTTGATTCTGACTTGTAGCAGCCCTACATGACAGAGTAAAACTGCCCCATAGGGTTTGCCAGGCTGTAACTTTTATGGGAGCAGATTGCCAGGTCTTTTCTCCTGCAGACCTTCCAGTTAGCAGCTGAGTGCTTAACCACTGTGCCACCAAGGCTCCTTCATAGCAAATATGAAATTTCATGTTTCTCTTTGGTGGCTATTTCAATAGTTGGAGAAAATGGCCAAAATGAAGACTGCTAAATTAAGAAATGCATCATTTTAATTTAAAAAAAAAAAAGAAAAAAGTCAAGAAACCAAAAAAAATGTTATCTTAAAAAAAAAAAAACCACAAACCTTAGAAAAACAAATATTCAGCACAATACCTTGCTTCCTTTAAGAATTTAGCTCTCCTGTAACAGGACAAAGTTCTCCTGACCAGAAATCAGAAACTGAGTTACAAAAGCTAAGTGTCTATACTAGGACACGGCTTATAGGTACTATGGGATACTTAATCTCTTTAAGAGCTCCTCACTCATGGCAGGGATTACACTAGCCAGGCCCAAGTCCTTTCTCCTTGAGCCATGGATTATTTCCATTCAGGTCTAGAAGGGCAATGCTTTCTCAAACTCCTGAACCCCCCACACTAAAACGTGAACTTTCCAGATGGTCCTTGTTTAAAATGACTTTACCAATCAATATAGCACTGTGTACCTTTTTAGAACAGTGACCTCCAATTTGTTGTGGCAGATCAAAGAATGAAAGCTGTACAAACAAGATCTAAGCACCAAGTGGCATAAATACAGGACAGAAAGTTTATGGATTAAGCCTCCTCTTTTCTCTAGACCCAAAGGTCCTTAAGGAGGCAAATTCTGAAGTTCAGAAGTGACCAAGGCCACTGAACAATTTGTGTAGAAACTGGCAAATGGGAACCTAACTTCCTGTGCAAATTTTCACCAAAAAATCAATAAAATATAATTTAAAAAGATACCATGACTTAGGTTA
>NW_006921822.1:1838036-1842423 GCF_000298275.1 Orycteropus afer afer
ACTCAAGGGCAATGAATTTGGGTTTTTTGTTTTTTTATATAATTTAAGAAAAATATTTATATTTTTTATATTTACATCCCAAGGATAAAGCATGTTGTTGTTGTTATTTGCCGTCGAGTCGGCCCCGACTCGTAGCATATTATCTGTTAAATGACTACTGTTAATGAATTAGCTTTTGATGTAGGTATAAAATTGTGTGTGTGTGTGTGTGAAAATGATGATTCACGCTGAGCACTTCAAACTCAACAGTGATTCTTAAAATTTGGGCTTTTCTCTTTCTTTTTTTTGTTGGTAGAGTTGGGCCCAGTGGTACATCAGGCGACACTGTAAGAGGGACTGACACCAAAATGACTGTTTATAAAATTTCTGTGCAGTATTTCAGCAGTAATTTATTATTTTTGTCCCTTAAAATGTGGGCTTTTCAGATTAATGCATTCTGCACATATGAATGTGATATGAAATAGCAAAAATAAATAAAGCCAAGGATTAAAAATGGAGGCCCACAAAAATAAAATGTATTTATATTATGCTTCAAGCTTAATAAGCTTATTCCCTTAAATAAACAGTCTATTAGCTTCATTTACAGAAAAGGAAATAGGTTTAGAAAGCTTAAGAAAAGGTGTTCAGATTCCTCAGTTACAATTAAAAGAGAGGATCTGAAATCAAGTCCTGCCTCCACTGATACTCCAATGACACAGAAATAAGGGGGAAAAAAAACCCAAAATAACTCTTAGTTTAATTTTAAGGAACTGTTGGGAGGAGATACAAAGCAGAGGAAATATAGGACAGGAACATAATAGGAAAAACAAAGTCATCCCAATGTGCCTTCTAAAATATCAAATTAGAGTAAAATATTTAAAAATTAAATGATTAAAAATAAGCTGAGATGCAGCCGTCTAAAAATGGACTCTATTGCTTCTGACATCAGGCCAGGAGTTCTAGAAGAAGAATTAATTTGTTCTATCAATATTAAACAGGTGTCTACCAGTGGAGTGGAGAGAAACTAGGTCAATTAAATTCTATTGAAGTTGAGAAGCAACTCCTAAGTTTGTGCCTACCAAATCAAGCTTTGAAAGGGGGTGTGATTCACTGCCCCTCATATCCATTCAGCATAAAAATGTGGGGTATTTTTTTTAAAAGCAACCTAGGAAAGGATTTTCATTACTGATAACTGGTAATCAACAGCAATAATTCTTCAGGATAAGAAAATTGTTAAAGAATCTTAAGATAACATCAGTAGATTGTTTTGTAACTGACACAGTAATTTTGATTTTTGATCTCTCATAAATCAAACGTGGATAATAAATATTTCCTGCTACCAACAGTGCCAACACTTTATCCAAACCAGGAGCTGACTGCTGACTTGAAGTGAACCGCTAACTGAACACTTAAGACTACACCAAGTTATCAAATGACTTTCTTTTTCTTTACCTGCTTCTTCTGATCCTCATCCATTCCACAACCGTTCTAGTTCATTCCACTCTAGATACATGTTTATCACCACTAATACTTCAACCCTGAATATTCGACCTGAACCGGGACAGCTCTTAGATAGCAAGCAATCCATTTAAGGCCCTTATTCTCTCTACAATAGAATCAAACAACCGATGTATAGATATGAAATAATACATGACTAATCCTAAAAACTAAGAAAAGTTAGTATCGCCCAAATAACACAGTTCAGTCCTAAGAGGTTCCAACTGATCATACCTTAAATCAATAACCATCACCACCCAACTAGGAATCTTCGGCATTAAAAGGACCAACGGCTACTCACTGGGCAAATGTTTACTTGGAAACTTTGCCACATGCCTATGGCTATGTTAACTTCCAAATATGGAGTTGCACAAGGAATTCCCAGCTTCTTCCCCTCAAGCAAATGGGCTCCCTAAACCGCAGTTAAATGATTATAGATCCAGTTAATTGCAGTGCTAGCGTTTGGAAGATCAGCACAAGATGTAGAGCTCTAAACCTAAAAACCCTTATTTTACTCCAAGTTAACATCACAACAAGCAGAAGGGACGAGGAAAGACAACTTTGCTATTACTCCCAGCTTCGGTGCACGTGCTTTAAAAAAAGAAGGAAAAAAAAAAAAAAGGTAAATGCACACCCCTCAAACCGTAAGAAATCAGGTATCCTTCGGGGAAAAATTCTTGATCTATGTGGAAAATGGCAGATGCAAATCTATATTGGCCCCAAAGCTGCAGAGAGCCATCTTAAGAAACCGGCTTTTAGAGACGCAGGGAAAAAATTCAATCAAGATTCGACAAACAAAATCAACACTCTAGGGAAGCTTATACTCTCTTTCCTCCTCCCTCGCAAAACAAAGTGGTGGAATATAGGCCGAAGCTCATTCCCCAAGACAGTCAAACACTCTTCTATTCCTGGGTGGGTCAATAAGGGATCTTCTGCATAAAAAGGGCACCAAAGGGCGCACGTTACAGCCGGTATCTGACCATGTCCAGACTACCCCTCCGGGGAGGTAGGGGGGCAGGTCAAAGACGATGGAACACTAGGTATTGGGTAATCAAAGCGACAGCTGCCTTCAAACCCGGATTTTGTTTCCGTCCACAGAAATGGTGCCCGGAGGCCGCTACTTTCGCATCTGCGTCGCTTCTGCCTCCGCCGACACAGCCACTTTCCCCCTCCCCCACGGGCGGGGCGGCGCCAGTCGCCCGGCTCCGATGGAACCGGGAATTAAGAGCCGCAAATTAGTCTGCTACCTTTCCTAAAACATTCTCTCCAGAGAGCCCCAGTCTCCAGTATCAAGCCGCCATCAGCGCCCCTTCGAGAGCTGCTGCGTCCCCTTCCCCACCTCGCCGCCACATCCCCAACCAACCCCGACCCCACCTGTGCTCTCAGAGCCCTCCGTCCGCACAACGTGCGCCGGTCACTTCCCATACTACGGGGCTTTTCATCCCTCACCTGAGATGAAAAACTCGATTTCTCTCACGCACACACCGCAGGGTAGGCAGTCAACAAGAACAATGTCTTTCTTCTACTACACCACCAACACCCAGGCTCACACACAAGACGGTTGCCTTGAGCCCCGGCGCGCGAACGGAATGTCCCCTTTCGACCACCACACCGACCTCCCCTACCGGCCCCCGTACACACCTCCAACCAACAGCGGCGGCGGCTACGTCGCACGGAGGTCAACAGGAGTGTCGCGGAGACGCAGATGCAGAGGTTTCTTTTTGCTTGCCGCCCCCTCCCACCGACAAACCTCAAGGTCCGGAGCCGGGTTGCAGAGAGCGTGTTTCCCGCACAACCACTTCTTCCCGGGCGCCAGGCACTGCGGCGAACGACAAGGAACACGGACGTCCCGCCCACTTTGCCACCGCCCCCTCTTATTGTTTTACCCCTGCCGAAAGGGCTAGGGAACCCCCCAGCACGGAGTCAGCCAATCATGCATCTCCTTCACGAGCCGACCCAACCTTCTCGCGTCCCTCTGAGGAGCACGCGCAGAACGCCGCCGCGGTCGCGTATTCTCGCGCCCGGAAAGCCAGGGAACCGGAACCGGCCTAAGGCCGGGGCGAGAGTCCGCTGATTTGACGTCACAAGGAGGCTGCCTAGCTTGAGATCGCTCCCCAGCAAGAGTTGGTTCGCTGCAGCGCTGTGTGTACTGCGTTTTGAGACTGATATTGCTACTCTCTTTTGATTATTAATGTTAAAAGGGAGGAGATTTTGTCATTGTCTCGCTGAACTAGGTGTGTGCATGTTGCTACTCTGAACGAGCATAAAATGCAGCTAGTGGTTTTAGCTGTTGCACCCTGAATTCACCTATGTTGTTTACTAACCCCAACCTACTAAATAAAGGCTTTAAGCCCCCAGAAAAGATCATACCCTAACAATTCATAAAGCAATATATAGCGAAGGGCTTATGGCGGTTATGCATTTAGGTAAGCATTTTACATAAACCAAAAAAAAAAAAAAAAAAAAAACCCAAATTCACTGCCCTCGAGTCACATCCGACTCACAACAACCCCTCCTTGGGTTTTAGAGGCAGTATCTTTACGGAAGTAGATTAGCCACCTTCCTTCCGAAGAGTGGCTGGTGGGTTTGAACCTCCAGCCTTCTGGTTAGCATATGCCTTAGGCACTACCCCACCAGAGCTCCCAGCATTTTACATACTAGGGCTAAACTGAAATCCCAGGAGATAGCAGGATTACAGTCTTGCCCTAGATCTAGGTGTAAACTTGTCCCTAGGGAATAGCTGTGAAAAAGACTAGACACTAACTCTCAGGCTTGTATCTGACCTTGATTCCCAGAAAAAGCCAAATCTTGTAGTCAACTACCTTAGGGTTGGGAGCTCTGGTAGCATAGTGGCTAAGACACTTGCCTGCTAACCAGACAGCTGGCGGTTCAAACCCACCAGCCACTCCTC
>NW_006921822.1:1842723-1843443 GCF_000298275.1 Orycteropus afer afer
CCAACCTTCCTTCTGAGGAGTGGCTGGTGGGTTTGAACCGCCAGCCTTCTGGTTAGCAGTCAAGTGCTTTAGCCACTATGCTACCAGAGCTCTTAGGATGTAGCAATTATGATTCAGGCACATAAATTTCCCCAGTTTTCACAATCCTTCAAGAGCAATTTTAAGGTATCTGACATGTGAAAACAGAGGCAATGCCAAAATTTGATCTTTTCAAATGTCAACAGTGTCTCTACCTCAAGTTGCTTAATCATTTTGTTATATGCAATATACATGGGCAGAAGATCTTTTTTAAGAAATGAACTCTCACTCTTTGTCCTCAAAGTATCATACATAATACATTACATGCAGATTTCCCTTTAAATCTAACACTTTTGTATCAGTCACTGTTCTAATAACTTTATGTAATTGTTTAAGCCTACAATAACCCTATGAAATAGTTATTAACTTCATGTGTGTTTTAAAGATGAGAGACAAGTATCGCACCCAAGGTCACACAACTAGTGTTTGGTGGATTGGGATTCAAACACAAGCAGTCTGCTTCCACAGTTCAGACTTTTAACCACAAGTTACAGGATACTCCTATTGTATGCACATGCCAAAATTTATCTTCTCTACTGTTGATTGTAGGAGCTCTGGTAGCATAGTGGCTAAAAGCACTTGATTGCTAACCAGAAGGCTGGCGGTTCAAACCCACCAGCCACTCCTCGGAAGGAAGGTTGG
>NW_006921822.1:1843573-1848891 GCF_000298275.1 Orycteropus afer afer
TAACAACAACAACAACAACTGTTGATTGTCTACTTCCGTAATTATACTTCCTCGGAAACCCAAGGAGGGGTCACTATGAGTAGGGTCTGACTCCATGCAGTGAGTTTGGTTTTTTTTTGTTACTGTTGATTGACATTTCAGTTATCTCCATTTTGGGGCTTTTATGCACAATGCTATTCTAAATTTCTTGAATGTGTATAATGGTGCACAGGTGCAAAAGTTTCTCTAATGCAAAGCTCTCATATCTTAGCATTCATCAAAATCACCTGGACAACTTCTTAAAACAGATTGCTGGGCTCCACTCCCAGGGTTTCTGACTCAGTAGGTCTGTGTTGAGGCCTGAGAATTTTCATTTTTAACAAGTTCCCAGGTGCTGCTGCTGCCATTGCTCTAAGAACCACTGCTCTAAGAGTTCCTGGGTGGGCAGATGGCTAAACGCTTGACTACTAGCCACAAGGTTAGTGGTTGGAACTCCTGATACACGTCTCCACTCAAGGGAAAACAACAACTACTTAGGATAGTGGTCAGCACACTTTCTCTGTAAAGGGCCAGATGGTAAATATTTAGGTTTTGAGAACCACAAATGCTCTCTGTTGCATATTTTCCTTTTATGTATGTACTCCTTAAAAATGGCTTAGCTCTAGGGCTATAAAAAACAATCCTTAAGCCTAATAACATGTTTAATTCTTCTGTTCTCCTGGCTAGTTTATTGTGCAGTGCCTGGGGTCTTAAAAATTGTAAGCAGCCACCCAAGGCACACCGGTTGGTCTCTATTCACCTGGAGCCACAGAGGAAGAAGGAATCAGGAATAGGAGGAGGATATGGAATGTGTGATTAATTGCCTCCATGAACAACTCCCTGCTTTGCCATGAAACCAGAACTGGATGGTGCCTAGCTACTCTTACTCCACAATAGTCAATTCTCCTCCCAGCAGCCAGATCCTTTACAACTACAAATGAGATGACATGCTCAAAAACGTTCAAAGGCAACACAAAAAAATCCCAGATCTTTACTATGATCTACAGCCTTACCTGATCTCTATATTTTACCACTCCACCTCTTTTTTTTTAAAGCACTTTTTCTATCTTACCACCCCAGCTCTTCCTTGAATACTCTGATCACATTACTACCCCCAAAGACTTAGATGTGAACATTCATCACAAGCCTGTGAAAATCAAAGGCGATTCCATCTGCTGATGCCCCTCAGTACGCTCATGAAATATCTCACTCAAACATTCTAAAGGTGAGTTAGATATGATTTTTCCTTCTATAAAATCAACCATCCATAGAATTTCAGTTAACTTATTGCTGTGAGCCGCCAAAATTAACGTAGTAGTTCTCAAACAGTCATTACCCTATCTAAGCTGTATTCTGTGTTTATTTTGTATTCTCTATATATTATATGGGAGCTCTGGTAGCATAGTGGCTAAGGCACTTGACTGCTAACCAGAAGGCTGGCGGTTCAAACCCACCAGCCACTCCTCGGAAGGAAGGTTGGGCAATCCTACTTCCGTAGTGATACTACCTCAGAAACCCAAGGAGGGGTCACTGAGTCAGGGCTGACTCGACGGCACATAACAACAACAACAACATATATTATATATTAGGAATCCCTGGATGGCACAGATGGTTAAGTACTGGACCACTAGCCAAAAGGTTGGTAGTTCAAACCCACCCAGAGGAGCCCTGGAATACAGGCCCGGTGAGCTGATTACAAAACGTCACACAGCCTTGAAAATCCTATGGAGCAGTTCTACTCTGCATATGTGGTCATCATGCCTTGGAATCAACTCACCAGCAATTAACAACAACAACAATACATAGTTCCCAAGTTCTGTTCTAGAGTATTTTTTGTTTTACTAAATAGAAATCAGATGGCTACAGCAGGTTGTCTGGCAGAACATCTACTTAATAATACCATAGAGGATTCTTTAACTCTTTCATGACCCATGGGACATATAGTGCCCACCTACATTTTCCATCTCTGGGGTTTAGTGGGAAATTGTTATCTCACTTTTAGAGTATGCTGCTACCTGGCGAGGCTCTGTATTTCTGTGAATCCGAAGGAAAAGACCTCATCCCATCAACTCCAGCACCAGAGACCCCTTGAGATATATGTGTACAGCTAACTGTAACAAAACTAATACTACCTCAGAGTAATTTTTTTTTTTTCATTTCATTCAAAACACATGGTTTCAACAAAAATTCAAAGCGGGAAATAATTCAGTCTTGAAAAAGTTAAAATCCTGGATTCATTCATTCACTACCACTGATTGTCAATGTATCAAGCAGAGTACTAGACTCAGGATGAGGCAAAAAAGATTGTAAATAGTGTCCTTATGGATTGGGAGAGGAAAAGTAGATGCAGGAGAAAGAGAGAGAAATAGAAAAAGGAAGAATGACACTGAAAAAGAGGGAGAGTAAAAGACAGTAGAGAGACAATTACTATGGTAGAATGAAACACAACTTCACAAAAAGGCACGTGAAATGATAACTTATTTTAAATTTTCTTCTGACATGATGTCCCTTTACCTCTAAACACTTAAGTGTGTATTTATTAAAAGACAAGGCTATTATCTTACCTAACCACAAAACAATGATAAAAATCAAGAAATTAACATTGACAAAATAGTACAATTTAATTTACAGATAATCAAATTTCATAACTTGTCTAATTAATGTGTTTTATAGTAAAAGGGAAAAAAACTGCCTTCTGGTCCTCAAGTCAATTCATAATTACAAACTACATTTAATTATCATGTGACTTTAGTCTACTGTAGTCTGAAATAGTTCCTCAGTCTTTTCTTTTATGATCTTGGTATTTTTGAAGAATATAAGACAATTATTTTGAAGAATGCCTCTCAATTTCTTTTTCCCTAATGTTGTTATTGCTGTTGTTAGGTGCCATTGAATTGGTTTCAACTCATAGCGACCCTATGTATAACACAACAAAACACTGCCTAGTTATGTGGATCTTCACAATCATTACCAGGCTTTCACCTGTTGTCACAGCCACTATGTCAATCCATGTCATTGGGGGGGGGTCTTCCTCTTCTTCACTTACCCTCTACTTTACTTAGCATGATATCTTTCTCCAAGGGTTGGGACCTTCTGACAACATGACCACAATATGAAAGATGAAGTCTGGCCATTCTAACTTCAAAGAAGTATTTCAGCTGTACTTCCTCCATGACAGATGTAGTCATGCTTCTGGTAGCCCATGGTATATTCAATATTCTTCACCAATACAATTCAAATGCATCAATTCTTCTGGATTCTTTCTCATTCATTGTCCAACTCTTACATGCATATGAGGTGACTGAAAATACCATGGCTTGGGTCAAGCACATCTCAGTCTTCAATGTGACATCTTTGCTCTTAAACACTTTAAAGAGTTTTTGGAGCAGATTTGATCAATGAAATACATGTCTGATTTCTTTACTGCTGCTTCCTTGGGTGTTGATTGTGGATCCAAGTAACACTGAAATCTTTGACAACTATAATCTTTTCTCTATTTATCATGATGTTGCTTATGGTCCAGTGGTGAGGACTTCTTCTTTTTTTTTTTTTAATGAGGGGGTATAATCTATACTGAATGCAGTAGTCTTTGTCATCAGTAAGTGCTTCAAGTCTTCTTCACTTTCAGGTGAGGTTGTATCATCTGCATATCACAGGCTGTTAATGAGTCTCTCTGTACTCCTGATGTCATATTGTTTGTATAGTCCAGCTTCTTGGATTACTTACTCAGCATACACACTGAATGAATATGGTGAAAGGATACAACCATGACACACACTTTTCTTGATTTTAAATCACATAGTATCCCTTCGTTCTGTTCAAATGATTGCCTCTTGGTCTATATACAGGTTCCTCATGAGCACTATTAAGTGTTCTGGAATTTCCATTTTTTGGATTGTTATCCATATATTCTATGATTCACACAGTTGAATGCCTTTGGATAGTTAAGAAAACACAGGTAAAGATCTTTCTGGTATTCTCTGATTTCAGCCAAGATCCATCTGACATGATCAGTGGTATCCTTTGTTCCATGTCCCCTTCTGAATCAGGCTTGAATTTCTAGCAGTTCCCTGTTGGTGTACTGCTACAACTTTTTCAATAATCTTCAACAAAATTTTACTTGTATGGGATATTAATGATACTGTTAGATAATTTTTATATTCTTTTGGATCAGCTTTCTTTGGAATGGGTAAAAACATGGATCTCTTCCAGTCGATTGGCAAGGTAGCTGTCTTCCAAATTTCTTGTCATAGACAAGTAAGCACTTGCAGCATTGCATCTGTTTGTTGAAACATGTCAAAGGGTATCCTGTCAGTTCCTGGGGCCTTGTTTTTCGCTGACTTGTTCAATGCAGCTCAGACATCTTCCTTCAATACTGTAGGTTCCTGATGGTGTGCTACCTCCTGAAATAGCTGAACACTGAGCAATTTTTTTTTTTTTTGTATAGTGACTCTGTGTATTCCTTCATCTTCTTTTGATGCTTCTTGCATCATTTAATATTTTGCTCATAGAATCCTTCAGTATCATGACTTGAGGCTTGAATATTTTCTTCAGATCATTCAGCTTGAAAAATGTCAAGTGTGTTCTTCCTCTTAGATTTTCAATCTCCAGGTCTTTGTATATTTAATACTTTACTTTGTCTTCTTGAGCTGCCCTTTTAAATCTTTAGTTCAGCTCTTTTACTTCATCATTTCTCCCATTCACTTTAGCTACTCTCCATCCAAGAGCAAGTTCAGAATCTTTTCTGACATCAAATTTAGTCTTCTCTTTCTTTCCTATCTCCTTAATGACCTTTTGCTTTGTTCATGTATGATGTCCTTGATGTCATCCCACAACTCATACAGGCTTTAGTCACTGCATCCATTCACTGCATTCAGTGCTCAGTGCATCCAATCTATTCTTGAGTTGCTGTTGTTGTTAGGTTCCGTCGAGTCATTTCCAACTCATAGCGACCCCATGCACAACAGAATGAAACATGGCCTGATCCCATGCCAGCTCCGTGATCCTTGCTATACTTGAGCCGATCATCGCAGCCACCATGTCAATCCATCTCATTGAAGGCCTTTCCTTCTTTCATCGACCCTCCACCTTACCAAGCATGACATCCTTCTCCAGGGAATGGTCCCTTCTGACAACATGACCAAGGTAGGTGAGATGAAGTCTGGCCATTCTCGCTTCTAAGGAGCATTTTGGCTGCACTTTCTCCAGGACAGATCTGTTAGTTCTTTTAGCAGTCCATGGTACTTTCAGCATTCTTCGCCAGCACCACAACTCAAAAGTATCAACTCTTCTTCGGTCTT
>NW_006921822.1:1849644-1855920 GCF_000298275.1 Orycteropus afer afer
CAGCTTCCTTGTCAATGTACAGGATCCTCGTGAGTACAATCAAGTGTTTGAGAATTCCCATTCTTCTCAGTGTTAGCCATAATTTGTCATGATCACACAATCCAATGCCTTTGCATAGTCAATAAAACCAAGTAAACATCTTTCTGGTATTCTTTGCCTTGAGCCAAGATCCATCTGACAGCAGCTGTGATATCTCTTGTTCCACGTCCTCTATTCTTGAGATGGTCTTCATATTCAGGTGGGATATATTCATATTCATATTTTGGCTCTCATGGGCTTGGTTTACTTTTCTTTAGCTTCAACTTAAATTTGGAAATGAGCAATTGATAGATTGTTCCACCATCAACTTCTGGCCTTGTTTTGCCTGATGATACTTAGCTACTCCATTGCCTTCTTCCACAGGTATTATCCACCACTTATCTGTCAGTTTGTTCTACTGCAGTGGCTTATGTGTTACTATGAGGCTGGAGGCTGTGCCAGAGGTATTTCAAATACCAGCAGGGTCACCCATGGTGGACAGGTTTCAGTGGAGCTTCCAGGCTAAGACACAGAAGAAGGAAAGGGCCATTCACTTCTGAAAAATTTGGCCAGTGAAAACATTGTAACAGTTAAACACTGTCTGATAATTTCTGGAAACTTTATGAATAGCCCTGAAACATTGACTGATATAGTGCCAGAAGATGAGCCCCTCAGGTTGTAAGACTCTCAAAATACAACTGGGGAAGAGACAACCTTAATAACATGGATGGAGTAAAGTTTTCAGGACCTTCATTTGCTGATGGGGCACAACTCAAAATGGAAAGAAACAACTGCAAGCATTCATTAATAAACAAAATGTGGAATGTATGAAGTATGTATCTAGGAAACTTGTTGTTGTTAGGTGCTGTAGAGTCGTTTCCAATTCATAGCAACCTTATGCACAGCAAAATGAAACACTGCCATGTACAGCACCAGCTCAACAATCCTTGCTATACTTGAGCCTGTTGCCTCAGCCACTGTGTCAATCCATCCCGTTGAAGGCCTTCCACTCTTTTGTCGACCCTCTACCTTACCAAGCATGACACCCTTCTCCAGGGAATGGACTGTTCTTACAACATGACCAAAGTAGGTGAGGCAAAGTCTGGCCATTCTTGCTTCCAAGGAGCTGCACTTCCTCCAGGTCAGATTTGTTAGTTCTTTTAGCAGTCCATGGTAATTGCAGCATTCTTTGCCAGCACCACAACTCAAAAGCATCAACTCTTCGTGAGTCTTCCTTATTCGCTATCCAGCTCTCACATGTGTATGAGACGATTGAAAATATCATGGCTTGTGTCAGGTGCACCCTAGTCCTCAAGGAGACATCCTTGCTCTTCAGCACTTGAAAGAGGTCCTTTGCAGCTAATTTGTCCAGTGCTATACGTCATCTGATGTCCTGACAGCTGCTTCCATTGGCATCAATTGTAGAACCAAGCAATGTGAATTCTTTGACAACTTTGATCTTTTCTCCATTTATCAAAATGCTGCTTATAGGTCCAGTTGTGAGGATTTTTGTTTTCTCTATATTGAGATGTAATCCATACTGCAGACTGTATTTTTCAATCTTCATCAGTAAGTGCTTCAAGTCGTCCTCACTTTCAGCAAGCAAAGTTGTGTCATTGGTGTGTAGCAGGTTATTAATGATTCTTCCTCCAATCCTGATGCCATGTTCTTCTTCATATAATCCAGTTTATCAGATTATTTGCTCAGCATACAGATTGAATAAGTATGGGGAAAGGATCCAACCTGACATGCTCCTTTCTTGAGTTTAAACCATGCAGTGTCCCTCTGTTCTGTTTGAATGACAGCCTGCTGGTCTACGTAAAGGTTCCTCATGAGTATAATTAAGTGTTCTGGAATTCCCATTCTGCTCAATGTCATCCACAATTTTTTATGATCCACACAATCAAATGCTTTTGCATAGTCAATAAAACACAAGTAAACATCCTTCTAGTATTCTTTGCTTTGAGCCAAGATCCAGCTGACATCAGCAATGATACACTTCGTTCAGTGTCCTCTTCTGAAACCAGCTTGCATTTCTGGAAGCTCTGTCAATATATTGCTGCAACCGTTTTTGAATTATCTTCAGTAAGATTTTACTTGCATGTGATATTAATGATATTGCTTGATAATTTCCACACTCTGTTGGATCATCTTTCTTTGGAATGGGTACAAATATGGATCTCTTCCAGTCAGTCAGCCAGGTAGCTGTCTTCCAAATCTCTTGGCATAACCCAGTGAGTGCTCTCAGTGGGGCATTCATTTGTTGAAATACCTCAATGGGTTATTCTGTCAATTCCTGATGCCTTGTTCTTCACCATTTTCTTTAGTGCAGCTTCAACTTCTTTCTTCAATACCTTTGGTTCTTGATCATGCCATCTCCTGAAATGGATGAACATCAACCAGGTCTTTTTGGTACAATGACTTTGTGTATTCCTTCCATCTTCTTTTAATATTCCCTGCATGATTCAATATTTTGCCCATAAAATCTTTCAATATTGCAATTCGAGGCTTAATTTTTTTCCCTCAGTGCTTTCAGCTTGAGGAATGCCGAGTGTGTTTTTCCCTTTTGGTTTTCTAACTCCAGGTCTTTGCACATTTAATTATAGTAATTGGCTTTGCCTTCCCAAACTGCTCTTTGAAATCTTCTGTTCAGCTCTTTTATCTTGTCATTTCTTCCATTTCCTTTAGCTACTCTCCACTCCAGGGCAATTTTAAGAGTCTCTTCTGACATCCATTTTAATCTTTTCTTCCTTTCTTGTCTTTTTAATGACCTCTTGCTTTCTTCATGGATGATGTTCTTGATGTCATCCCATAATTCTCCTGGTTTTCGTTCATTAGTGTTCAATGCATCAAATCTGTTCTTTAGATGGTCTCTAAATCCAGGAGGGATATATTCAAGGTCATATTTTGGCTCCTGTGGACTTGTTCTAATTGTCTTCAGCTGCAAGTTGAACTTGCATATGAGCAGTTGATGGTCTGTTCCACAATCAGCTCCTGGCCTTGTTTTGGCTAAAGATATTGAGGTTTTCTATTGCCTTTTGCCACAAATGTAGTCAGTATGATTCCTGTGTACTCCATATGGTGAAGTCCATGTGTATAGCTGTAGTTTGTGTTGTTGAAAAAAGTTATTTGCATTGAAGAAGTCATTGGTCTTGCAAAATTCTATCATGTGGTCTCCAACATTATTTGTCACCAAGGCCAAATTTTCCAACTACTGGTGATTCGTCTTTGTTTCCAACTTTTGCTTTCCAGTCATCAGTGATAATTAACACATCATGATTGCATGTTTGCTCAATTTCGGACTGCAGAAGTTGACAAAAATCTTCAATTTCTTCAACTTTGGCTTTGGTAATTGGTGTGTAAATTTGAATAATAGTAGTATTAACTGGTCTTCCTTGTAGGTGTATGGATATCCTCTCACTGACAGCATTGTGCTTCAGAACAGATCTTGAAACATCCTTTGTGATGATGAATGCCATGCCTTTCCTCTTCAATTTGTCATTCCCAGAATAGTAGATCATATGGTCGTCTGTTTAATGGCCAAAACTGGTCCATCTCAGCTCACTAATGCCTAGGATATCAATCTTTATGCATTCCATTTCATATTTGACAACTTCCACTTTTCCTAGATTCATACTTCGTACATGTTCTGATTATTAATGGATGCTTGCAGCTGTTTCTCCTCAAATTGAGTCATTCTGATAGCTTTGCTTCATCCATATCATTAAGGTTGGTTCTATTCTGATGATACAGCTCTTTCCCACATGTATTTTGAAAGCCTCCGACCTAAGAGGCTGGTCTTCCTGCACTGTATTGAACAGTGTTTTAGGACTATTCATAAAGTTGCCCAGTAATGTATCACATAATGTTTCTCTGGTATTCATAAGGTTTCCCTGGCTAAAACTTTGAGAAGTGGATGACCTCTTCCTTCTTCTTAGTCTGTCTCAATCTGTGAGCTGCACTGAAACCTGTGTACCATGTGGAACCCAGCTGGTATTAGAGACATCGGTGGCACAGCCTCAAGCCTCACAGCAACATGCAAGTCACCACAGTACAACAAACTGACAGACAAGTTTGTCTTCCTTAGCTATTCGAAACCTCTCTGCCCTCCCGTTACCTGGATACTGCGGCTCTGTTGTCCCTGGCTTTTTCCCCACTTCCTGCCTCTTGGGTGTGGAGCCTTTCTCCAGCCCCTTACTTTGATCCCTCGGTCTGTCTCATCCCTGGCTCTTGCCCTGCTTCCTGTGTCTGGGTGTGGGATGTAGGAAAATTGGAACTTGTCAGAAATGAAATGGAATGCAAAAAGATTGATATTGTATGCATTAGGGAGCTTTAGAGCTCTGGTAACATAGTGCCTAAGGCACTTGACTGCTAACCAGAAGGCTGGCAGTTCAAACCCACCAGCCACTCCTCGGAAGGAAGGTTGGGCAATCCTACTTCTGCAGTGATACTGGCTTGGAAACCCAAAAAGGGGTCACTATGAGTCGGTGCTGACTCGACAGTACATAACAACAACAACAACAACAGATCTACCTTAAGCATAGTGCTTAAGGCATATGACTGCTAACCAGAAGCCTGGTGCTCAAACTCACCAGCTATTCCTCAGAAGGAAGACTGGGCAATCTACTTCCGTAGAGATACCCCCTGGAAACTCAAGGAGAGATCTCTGTGAGTTGTAACTGACTTGACAGCAGTGAGTTTGATTTGAGTGAGCTGAAAGGGACTATTATTGGCCATTTTGAATCAGACAATCATATGATCTGTTATTCCAGGAATGACAAATTGAAGACGAATGGCATTGCATTCATCATCACAAAGAACGTTTCAAGATCTATCCTGAAAATGGGAGCTCTGGTGGCATAGTGCCTAAGGCATTTGACTGCTAACTAGAAGGCTGGTGGTTCAAACCCACCAACCACTCCTCGGAAGGAAAGTTGGGCATTCTACTTCTGTAGTGATACTGCCTCGGGAACCCAAGGAGGGGTTGTTATGAATCGGATCCAACACTATGGCAGTAAGTTTAATCTTGAAATACAGTGCTGTCAGTGATAGGACAATATCCATATGCCTACAAGGAAGACCAGTTAATAGTACTATTACTCAAACTTACACACCAACCATTAAAGCCAAAGATGAAGAAACTGAAGATTTTTACCAATTTCTGCAGTCTGAAATTGACCAAACATGCAATCAAGATATATTGATGATTACTGCCGATTGGAATGCGAATATTGGAAATGCAGAAGAATCATCCGTAGTCAGAAAATACTGCCTTAGTGATAGAAATGATGCTAGAGATCACATGATAGAATTCTGACCAACAACTTAATCATTACAAATACTGTTTTTCAACAACATACACGGCAACTGTACGTGTGGATCTCACCAGATGGAATACACAGGAATCAGGTCAACTACATCTGTGGGAAGAGGCACAGGAGAAGCTCTATATCTTCAGCCAAAACAAGGCCAGGAGCTGACTGTGGAACAGACTATCAATTCCTCATGTGCAAGCTCAAGCTGAAGCTGAAGAAAATTAAAACAAGTCCACCAGAGCCAAGATAAGACCTTGATTATATCCCACCTGAATTTAGAGACCATCTGAAGAACAGATTTCACGCTTGAATTTCACATTTGAATGCCAATGACCAAAAACCAGACAAGTTGTGGGATGAAATTAACAACACCATACATGAAGAAAGCAAAAGGTATTAAAGACAAGAAGAGAAGGAAAGAACATAATGGATGTCAGAAGAGACTCTGAAACTTGCTTTTGAATGCAGAGTAGCTAAAGCAAATGGAGGAAATGATGAGATAAAAGAGCTGAACAGAAGATTTCAAAGGGCAGCTCAAGAAGACAAAGTCAATTATTATAATGAAATGTACAAAGACCTGGAATTGGAAAACCAAAAGGGAAGAAGACGCTTAGCATTTCTCAAGCTAAAAGAACTGAAGAAAAAATTCAAGCCTCGAGTTGTAACACTGAACAATTTTATAAGATATTGATTGATGCAAGAAGCATCAAAAGAAGATAGAAGAACCCAAAATATACAAACAGCAGAAGAGAAACTAGATGAATGGGAACTTTTAAAAATTAAATTTTTATGTGCTTCCAAAGACTTCTCCAAAAGAGTCAAAAGAGAACCTACAGATTGGGAAAGAATATTCGGCAATAACATATCTGACAAGGGACTTATCTCTAGAATTTATAGAAAACTCCAACACCTCAATAACAAAAAGACAAACAATCCAATTAAA
>NW_006921822.1:1856545-1861106 GCF_000298275.1 Orycteropus afer afer
GATTTGGGTAAAGAGAAGGGCAATGTACCAAATGTGAGTGATCAACATGGTGGCACTGAGGAAGAGGAAGACAGAGAGAGGTACATGGGAGGTACAGACAACAAAGATGAACTCTTTTGCACATACAGCACTGCGTTGTCAGTGAAGGCAAACATGGGTATATGGGTAGACAGATGGGTGGACAGGCTGAACTAGTAGGTCTGTCTATGCAGCAGGAAGTGTACCCAAGACCATGTATAAGGCTGGCAGACAGTGGTTCTACAAGTGTATTTGTATGTTCTGTAAGAACTCCCAGGTGTATAGTAGAGCTGACAAGGGACAAGGTTGTAGTCACTTCTTGGTCACAGCCAGCTACCCAGAGGGAGCAAGTAGTTGAACCCGTGGGCTTGGGACCATAGTTGCAGGGGATATCAAGCTCAATTGGCATATTACACAAAATATTGTTCCACCTCCTACTTTGGCGAGTAGCGACTGGGATCTTAAAAGCTTGCAAGCAGCCATCTATCTAGATGCAACGATGGGTCTCTATTCATCCAGAGCAAAGAAGAATGAAGAAAACCAGAGATTCATGGAAACAATTAGTCCAAGCAACTGGTACACCATGCAGTCCTCAGCCTGTATGACTACTGAGACCAGAAGAACTAGATGATGCCCGGCTAACACTGTCAATCACTTGGAGGGGTACCTATGTAGCAGATCCTGGATAGAGAGGGAGAACAATGTGGAACAAAACTCAAAATCATTTGGGGGGAAAAAAAAAAGGAGACCAGGTTTGCTGGTCTGATAGAGCCTGGTGGAACCACTGAAACTATGCTGCCTTTCAGGTCTGGAATTGAACCCATACCTGTGGCTTCCAGCCAAATAAAAGACAGGTATAAGAGTTGAACATGTACCTGAGGTAGATATATTCCTTGGAGAGAACAATCATGGGAGAAAGAAGGGCTGTTTATGCACAGGGAGACAGTTCAGAGGGCAGGAGCACATGGAGGGATGGACACAGGGAAGAGGTAACTATCAGGAGCAAGTGGGAGGGGAGGTGTTGCATTGGTAAACTGTCAATGTCATGAGACAACATGTGTGTGAACTGCTGTATGGAAAGTGAATTTGCTCTGTAAATTTTCATCCAAATCACAATTAAAAAAAAAAAAAAGAAGAAGAAGAAGAAGATGGAAGGAATACATAGAGTTAATGTACCAAAAAGAATTGGCCATACTCAGCTATATCAGGAGATGGCATATGATCAAGAACCAATGGTACTAAAGGATGAAGTACAAGCTGCACTGAAGGAACTGGAGAAAAACAAGGCTCCAAAAATTGACAGAATACTCATTTTTATGTTTCAACAAAAACGGATGCTGCACCGGAGGGAGTTACTTGTCTATGCCAAGTAATTTGGAAGATAGCTACCTGGCCACCTGACTGGAAACGATCCATTTTGTACCCATTCCAAAGAAGGTGATCCAATAGAATGTGGAAATTATTGAACAATATCATTAATTTCACATGCAAGTAAAATTTTGCTAAAGATAATTCAAAAACGGTTGCAGCAGTAGATTGACAGGGAACTTCCAGAAATGCAAGCTGGCTTCAGAAGAGGACATGGAATGAGGGATATCATTGCTGATGTCAGATGGATCTTGGCTGAAACAAAGAATACCAGAAAGATACTGAGTTGTGCTTTATTGACTATGCAAAAGCATTCAGCTCTGTGGATCATAAAAAACTGTGGATAACACTGCGAAGAATGGGAATTCTGGAACACTTAATTGTGTTCATGAGAAACCTGTACATAGACCAGCAGGCTATTGTTTGAACAGAACAAGGGGATATTGCATGGTTTAAAATTAGGAATGGTGTGCATCAGGGTTGTATCTTCTCACCATACTCATTCAATCTGTTCTGGTTACCTAGTGCTGCTCTGACAAGAATATACCACAAATGGATGGCCTTATCAAACAGGAATTTATTCTTACAATTTGGAGGCTTTAAGTCCAAGTTCAAAGTGCCAGGTTCTAGGGGCTGGGTGAAAGCCCTTCAACCTTGGGGTCCAGCTCTGCCTCCTGCTCCTGGCCCACTGGAGCTAGAGGCATTTCTTCATTCAGATAGCTGCTGGCTGCTGAGGCTGAGAAGCCTCAAGGTTGACAAGTAAAAAGGCACAGTCCCAATGTTACCAAACCACACAGCAGGCCATTAACTTAAGTCCATTGTAGGTCCCAAGGTCAGCAGAGCATAGCAGGCTGATGAGCAATGACATGGCTACATGCAGGGTCCAAGCTTGCCACAGGCTAGAGACCATTCTCAAAGCTTTTGCTTATATACAGGAAGCAGATCACATACCCAAAGGCAGCTACTCAGCTGCTCCCAGTAGATTCCACTATGGAGTTGATTACCAGTCTCATCATGGGGAATACTACATCCAGCTGCCCAGCCACTCAACCAGACCTAGCCAAGTTGACACACAAACATAACCACCACACAATCTGTATGCTAAGAAAATAATCTGAAAAACTGGACTATATGAAGAAGAACATGGCATCAAAATTAGAGGAAGATTTGCAACCTGCGATATGCAGATGACACAACCTTGCTTGCTGAAAGTAAAGATGACTTGAAGCACTTACTGATGAAGACTGAAGACTACAATCTGCAGTACGGATTACACTTCAACATAAAGAAAACAAAAATCATCACAACTGGACCAATAAGCAGCATCACGATAAATGGAGAAAAGATCAAAGCTGTCAATGATTTCATTTTACGTGGAGCCACAATCAACACCCATGGAACCCGCAGTCAAGAAATCAGACAACATATTGCATTGGACAAATCTGCTGCAAAATACATCTTTAAAGTACTGAAGAGCAAAGATGTCACTTTGAAGACTAAGGTGTGCTTAACCCAAGCGATGGTATTTTTCAGTTGCCTCATATGCATGTGAAAGCTGGACAATGAATAAGGAAGACTGAAGAAGAGTTGATACTTTTGAATTACGGTGTTGGTGAAGAATATTGAAAATATCATGGACTGTCAGAAGAATGAACAAATCTGTCCTGGAAAAAGTGCAGCCAGACTGCTCCTTGGAAGTGAGAATGGCCAGACTTTGTCTCACCTACCTTGGTCATGTTGTCAGAAGGGACCATTCCCTGGAGAAGGCTATCATGCTTAGTAAAGTGAAGGGTCTGCAAAAGAGGAGAAGAACCTCAACAAGATGGATTGACACAATGGCTGCAACGATGGGCTCAAGCACAGCAAGGACTGTGAGGATGGCACATGCCCCAGCAGAGTTTCGTTTTGTTGTACATAGGGTTGCTATGAGTCGGAGCCTACTTGATAGCACCTTATAGCCATAGTCAGTTTTATTCTGGTGTAGCCCCTCTAGTGAGGTCTGTGTGTATAGCTGCAGTTTATGTTGTTGAAAAAGATATTTGCAATGAATAAGTCATTGGTCTTGCAACATTCTATCATGATCTCTGGCATTGTTTTCCAACTACTGATGCTTATATGTTTCCAGCTTTCACATTTCAGTAATCAGTAATTATCAATACATCTTGATTGAATGTTTGGTTAATTTCAGAATGCAGAAGTTGGTAAAATTCTTCAGTTTCTTCATCTTTGGCTCTAGCAGTTGGTGAGTAAATCTGAATCACAGTCCTGTAAACTAGTTTTCCTTAAGTATGTATTTATCCTATCATTGACAGCACTATACTTCAGGATAGATCTAGAAATGTTCTTTTTGAAGATGAATGCAATGCCTTTCCTTTTCAATTCCTCTTCAATTTGTCATTCATGGCATAGTAGACCATATGATTATCCGATTCAAAATGGTCAATACTAGTCCATTTCACATCACTACTTCTAGGATATCAATCTTTATGCATTCTATTTCACCTTTTAGAACTCTCAGTTTTCCTGGAAAGAGCTGCATCATCAAAGTACAACCAGCCTTAATAATATATAAAGTAAAGCTTTTGAGATGTCCATTTCCTGACATCGTATGACTCAAAATGAGGAGAAACAGCTGCAAACATCCATCAATAATCGGAACATGGAATGTACGAAGCATGAATCTAGGAACATTGGAAGTTGTCAAAAATGAAATAAAGTGCATAAAGATTGATATCCTAGGCATTAGTGAGCTGAGATGGACTGGTTTTGGCCATTTTGATTCAGACCACCATGTGGTCTACTATGCTGGGAATGACAGTTTGAAAGGGAATGGCATGGTGTTCATCATAACAAAGGATGTTTCAAGATCTGTCCTGACATACAATGCTATCACTGAAGTACAATGTCAGTGATAGGATAATATCCATACGCCTATAAGGAAGACCAGTTAATATGACTATTATTCAAATTTATGCACCAACTACCAAAGCCAAAGATGAGGAAATTGAAGATTTTTATCAGCTTCTGCAGACAACGCAGGGACGCCAGAGTAGCAGGCCGGAAGAGCAGGGAAGGGGATAAAAGCCTTGAGCCCCAGGCTTACAGGTGAGGAGAGACAACGCAGGGACACCAGAGTAGCAGGCCGGAAGAGCAGGGAAGGGGATAAAAGCCTTGA
>NW_006921822.1:1865115-1866729 GCF_000298275.1 Orycteropus afer afer
ATTCCCTGGAGAAGGATGTCATGCTTGGTAGGGTGGAGGGGCACAAAAGAGGGGGAGGCCTTCAACGAGATGGATTGATACGGTGGCTGCAATGATGAGCTCAAGTATAGCAGGGATTGTGGGGCTGGCGCGGGATCGGGCAGTGTTTTGTTTTGCTGTGCATGGTGTCGCTATGAGTCGGAAATGACTCGATGGCACTTAACAACAATAACAACAACAGCAGTCTCAAATTGACCGAACATGAAATCAGGATGTGTTAATTATCACTAATGACTGGAATGCAAAAGTTTGAAACAAAGAAGAATCACCGGTAGTTGGAAAATTTGGCTTGGTGACAGAAACAATGCCGGAAATAGCATGGCAGAATTTTGCAAGACCAACAACTTATTCATTGCAAATACCTTTCTTCAATAACACAAAAAGTGGGTGTGCATGTGGACTTCGCCAGATTGCATACACAGGAATCAGACTGATCACATGTGTGGTAAGAGGTGATGGAAAAGCTCAGTATCTTCAGTCCAAACAAGGCCAGGAGCTGATTGTGGAACAGACCATCAACTGCTCATATGCAAGTTCATCTTGATGCTACAGACAGTTAAAACAAGTCCACAAGAGCCAAAATATGATCTTGATTTTATCCTTCCTGAATTTAGAGACCATCTAAAGAATAGATTTGATGCGCTGAACACCAATGACTGAAAACTAGAAGAACAGTGAGATAACATCAAGAACATCATCCATGAAGAAAGCAAGAGGTCACTAAAAAGACAATAAAAGTAGAAAAGACCAAAATGGATTGCAGAAGATACTCTGAAACTTGCCCTTGAGGGAAGAGTAGCTAAACCAAATGGAAGAAATGAAAAGATAGAAGAGCTGAACAGAAGATTTCAAAGAGCAGCTGAAGCAAAGCCAATTTCTATAATGAAACGTGCAAAGACTTGCAGTTAGAAAACCAAAAGGGAAGAACACACTCAGCATTTCTCAAGCTGAAAGAATTGAGGAAAAATTTTAAGCCCTGAGTTGCAATATTGAAAGATTCTATGGGCAAAATATTGAATGATGTAGGAAACATCAAGAGAAGATGGAAGGAATACACAGAGTTACTGTACCAAAAAGAACTGGTAGATTTTCATCTATTTCAGAAGGTGCCATATGATGAAGAACCAATGGTATTGAAGGAGGAAGTCAAAGCTTCACTGAAGGAATTGGCAAAGAACAAGGCTCCAGGAATTGACAGAATATCCATTGAGATGTTTCAACAAACATGCCCCATTGGAGGCACTCACTCGTTTATGCCAATAGATTTGGAAAACAGCTACCTGGTCAACTGATTAGAAGAGATCCATATTTGTTCCCATTCCAAACAAAGGCGACCCCACAGAATGTGGAAATTATTGAACAGTATCATTAATATTGCACACAAGTAAGATCTTACTGAAAATAATTCAAAAGTGGTTGCAGCAATATATTGACAAAGAACTTCCAGAGGTGCAAGCTGGATTTAGAAGAGGACATGGAACAAGGGATATCATAGCTGCTGTCAGATGGATTCTGGCTCAAAGCAAAGAATACCAGAAAGATGTTTACTTGTGTTTTATTGACTATGCAAAGGCA
>NW_006921822.1:1867584-1869361 GCF_000298275.1 Orycteropus afer afer
GAGTTGTAGTGCTGGTGAACAATGCTGAAAGTACTGTGGACTGCTAAAAGAACTAACAGATCTGTCCTGGAGGAAGTGCTGCCAGAATACTCCTTGGAAGCAAGAATGGCCAGACTTCATCTCACCTACTTTGGTCATGTTGTCAGAAGGGACCATTCTCTGGAGAAGGATGTCATGCTTGATAAGGTGGAGGGTCGATGAAAGAGGGGAAGGCCCTCAATGAGATGGATTGACACAGTGGCTGCAAGGATGGTTTCAAGTATAGCAAGGATCATGGAGCTGGCGCTTGACCGGGGGGTGTTTCGTTTTGCTGTGCGAAGGGTCGCTATTAGTAGGGCACGACTTGACGGCACGTAACAACAACAATTTTCCTAGATTCATACTCTGTACATTTTTCTGTTATTGCCTTATAATTAGATCTAGTTTATGTATTTTTGCCAAACATACTAGAGAAATGCTGTTAGGTCCTTCTCAGTGCATTACATCAGGAAGCACACGGTATCAATTTGTCCCATCACCAGTCATGCTAGTTTTATCACTTGGTTCATGTACTGTCTGTCAGAATTCTCCACTGTAAGAGTTATAATTTTCCCTTTGTACTTAACAAGTGTTTTGTGTGGACATACTTTGAGATATGTGCATTCCTGTTTCTCATCATACTTTCACCTACTCATTTTTAGCATCCATTAGTGATTCTTGCCTGAATCAATTTTTGCCTGAAGCAATTTTTGCTATGCTGGAGCTCCGTGAGAAGAGCTCTGGTGGCATAGTACCTAAGGCATTTGACTGCTAACCAGAAGGCTGGTAGTGCAAACCCACCAGCCACTCCTCGGAAGGAAGGCTGGGCAATGTACTTCCATACTGATACCACCTCAGAAACCCAAGGAGGGGTCACTATGAGTTGGATCTGACTCGACAGCAGTGAGTTTGGTTTTTATTTTGGTTGTCAAATTATGATTTTTCTACTTTCATCATCCTTTTTACATATTAGCTGGAATTCCATTATAAAGAAGACTATCTTTCCCCTTTACTTTTTAATCATTTATGTCAGTATGGGCTCACAGATTCCTATTTTAATTCATTACTGTCAGTATTTATTTTCTTGCTCAAATTGTCCAAAACTTATCCAAGGGGAGCTGCATCAAATTGGCTCTTGCATATTATGCACTTTAAATTTATATTAATTAGCAAACAAAGATGAATTAATATACCTTTTTAAAAAGTGAAAAAGGACAAAAAATGTCAAGGACCTAAGAAAACACAATGACAAGGAAAAATGAGATTTGAGAACTAAATAGGTGGCAAAAAACATGATGATTAACTAGATATGGAGAGTAAGGGAGAAGTCTAGGTTAGGACATTTTGTGGGTTTTAATGTAGGAGATAGGTATCCAGAAGAACTCTTCATTGAGAATTTTTATAATTTATAGACTATGACAAGTGCCATTAGAACGTATAAGAAGTAAAATGAAAGAAATTAACGAATAAAGGGGAAAGCAGACAAATCAGATAAAAAGCTACCAGTTGATGCTGATGAGGAAAAGATGCTGCCAGATGTATAATGGAATGAGCCTTACAGTAAAATTTTATGAAAAAGAAAAAAAAATTGAGCTGATCACCATGAGCAGATGAATAGAAAACTCAAAACAATAGTATTATATTATCTGATTTATTTATTATTTTTCATAGACTTCAGTATAAAATACTTGTCTAACTTTCTGGTAGCATAGTGGCTAAGAAACTTGCCTGCTAACCAGACGGCTGGCGGTTCAAACCC
>NW_006921822.1:1870071-1872351 GCF_000298275.1 Orycteropus afer afer
CACTCCTCAGAAGGAAGATAGGGCAATCTACTTCCGTAGTGATACTGCCTCGGAAACCCAAGGAGGGGTCGCTATGAGTCGGGTCCAACTCAACGGCAAATAACAAATAACAACCTTATTATGGTACTCTGAGGAGTAAATAATATATGTAAAACATTTAGAACAGTGCCTGGCACATGGTAAGTGCTCAATAAGCATCAGCTCTTATTGTTTGGTGATTGAACAAGTGTATGCATCAATAGCTTTTAATTGATTGCTTTTTTACTGGCTATCACTGCTTTGCTCTGAAGTAACAACTGGCATTTGTCTAGCATTTTATAGTTCTCAAATACTTTCCAACACATTATTTCATTTCAGTTTCACAACCAATTTTTCCAACCATTGGTTTTACAACCAATTCACCAAATGGGTGAATTGCACAAGGTTAAAAGTGGTCAATTTAAGAAGAGGTCCAAGAGTCTTCTTGGCTCACATCACTATACCATGTTCCACTTCTAAATGATGAGCTTCCTTAGCCTTTGACCAAGGCTTCTTGCTTGAAAGCATGTTACATGAGAATTCTAGGCCTCTCTCTCGGTGTAGCTGGCTGCTTGACAAAGCTTTTTGATGCACAGAGAAACATGGTCCCTTGAGCAGCATGGTCCCTTGAGCAAAACAGGATATAAAATGATTCAGGATTGAAAAACAAAACAAACAACAACAAAAAAAACTCCCAACAGTATACAAAATACATCAGCAGACAGAAGGAAAACTTAAAAGTTGGAATAGTGGTTTAAACTTCCTTCTGATTAGAAAAAGATCCCTATAGAGAAATTACACATCTAACAGAGAGCATGAAATGTGAATGGTTTTCTTCTACTTTGGCCAGTTTAGAGCAGAACACAACCAATCCCTCAAGCACAGTATCAGTATCAGCCCTTATTTACCACTTATGTATTTCCTTTTGCAAGTACAACCACTTCCTCTTAGGTTCTAGGTTGGCTAAACTCTGGGCTCTGGTTCCATGCCAGCAGGATATCTCTCTGAGCTTTACTTCAGCAGAAAGCACGTATTAGGGTTATGATAAGCTTTGCCCTACATTTCTAAAACCAAAAAAAAAAAAAAAAAAACAAAACACCCAAACTCACTGCCATTGAGTCACTCCAACTCACAGCGACTCCTCTTTGGGTTTTGGAGGTGGTATCATTAAGGCAGTAGATTGCCCAATCTTCCTTCCGAGGAGTGGCTGGTGGGTTTGAACGGCCAGCCTTCTGGTTAGCAGTCAAATGCCTTAGGCACTATACCACCAGAGCTCCCTTTCTATAAATAGAGTAGGGAAAATATTTTTTAGAAAACATTAATAAGGATTAAAAAAAGTTTTTGGGTTTATTTTAGAAAATATATTTCTTTAAATCTTGCTCAAAATCAGAAGTTTTTAACCTAAAATCAATGTAGATTTTGGGGGTGGGAATAAAGGATGTTTGGGAACCATGAACATTTGTTTATGTGTGTGTATGTGTTTTTCTGGTAAAGCAAAAGGTACATAGTTCAACTTCTAAATGGGTCTGTGTTCTAAAAAGCTAAGAACCAATGGTCTAACCAATTTCTTCCTCAACATACATCATGATAATAATAAGTTATTTATTAAAATGAAGGTTCTATAGTATAAAGAATACTATTTTTATTCACCAGAAGGCAATTCAGATAAAGTAAGCTGGTTACGACAATAATGTTGGAAGCAGAGTTATTTTTCTTCCACACAGCCAAGAGTTGTGGAAAATCCAAGAGACTTTTGACCTCTTCCATAGAGGATTAATAAAATAGTTAATGGATAAATTAATAAATAAAAATTTAATTTAAGTTCTGTGCTGATAATGACCTCAGTTTACCATGTATAAGGGATGCCGAACCATTTAGACCAGTGGTTTCCCAGGTGGAGAGAAAGCATATTGAAGAGTTTAAAAGCACAAGCTCTCCTTGAATAACTTGTCTTACAGACAGCAAGAGTAAAGTTTGCATCAAAAAGACGAAACGTGATCCACAGTGTAAAGGCTCTCTTTGGCCAAAGATGGGATAGTTTGAGCACAAGAAATGAAAACACAGAGGTTGTGGAGAGATTGGGACTCTCATACACTGCTGGTGGGACTGTAAAATGGTACAACCATTGTGGAAAGCAGTATGGCGATTCCTTCAAAGGTTGGAAATACAAATACCATTTGACCCAGCCATCCCATTACTAGGTATATACCATAAAGAAGTGAGAGCCACAACAAGAACAGATATATGCACGCCGATGTTCAT
>NW_006921822.1:1873652-1879618 GCF_000298275.1 Orycteropus afer afer
AAATAAATAAATAAAAAGAAATGAAAACACAATGAATATGTTTAAATAAGTTTATAATGATACAGAAAACATTTTTGTAGGAAATTAACCAGTTACTTTGAAAACAGGTAAATAGAGACAAGCAAGCATTTGTACTACCTTTCCTACACAAGCTATAAGATCTATTAAACAAGTGGGGATAAGAAGTTTTGCTTTATAAAAGTATTCCTGCTAATAAGTGAAGAAGTGATGTTAGAATGAGAATATTACCGTTTTGCAATGCATAGTATATTAATGGATCTAAATACTGATCAGCAGCTGCTAAATCACAAAAATATTATGTTTTTGGAAGGAAGCAGCACCATGTATGAAGTAGTCTTGACAAAAAATCAAATTTAAATCTGTTGAAATGTCTTGATCTGAGTAACAATTTCCAGGAAATACAGAGGACACAGGGATGTATTAAATTACACCATGAGGATGCAATAAACAAAATGTAGATTAGGAGAAACTCTATAGTTCTCGTCAAAGACCTGCAAAAAACAGGGGAGGAGGAGCCTAAAGATTAAAAGAAACTTAAGAGACACCTCAGCCAACTGCAAAGTGTGAACTTTATTTGAGTGCTGATTTAAATAAGCAAACTGTAATAATAATAATAATAATAAATAGGACATTTCGAATATAATGGGAAACTTAAACTGGGTATGTGATGATGTTTAAAAAACTGGTGTTTCTACTCATCACTCTAGCCAGGACCATAACAGAAAGTCCCAGTTACAATAGGTAAAAAATGTAGAATAAAATTCAAATTTAATTAAAAAAAAAAAAAAAAGATTACTGGTCTGAAAGATACTAGAGGAACCCCCAAGATAACTGTCCTAAGACAACTTTTTGACTTGAAACTGAAGACACTCCTGGAGGTCACCTTTTAGTCAATTAACATATGGGCCTACAAAATAAACAGTAACAATTGGGAAGAACGTGCTCCTTAGAACAATCAACTATACGTGACCAAAAGGGAGACATTTTCCTGTCACGAGCAAAAAACCCTGCAGAAAAATCAAAGATATAAGGAACAATAATCCAAAGGACTAATGGACCATGTGAACCCAGCCTCCATGACCCTGACACCAGAAGAACTAGATGGTGCCTGGCTACCATGGCTGATTGCTCTGAAAGAATCACAGTTGGAGGTCCTGGATAGAGTGGGAGAAAAATGTGGAACAAAACTCAAACTCATAAAAAAGACCAGGCTTACAAGACTCATGAAGACTGGTGGAACCCCCATGACTGTGGCCCTTAGATACCCTTCGAGACAGGAATTGAACTCAACCCTTGTGGCTCAATTTTCAGCCAAATGACGGGCCTATAAGATAAATAATTAATACTGGGAAGGTATGTACTCATTAAAACAATCAACCATAAGAGATCAAAAGGGCAGCATTTGCCCAGGGATAAAGCTCAGCGGCAAGAAGGATAAGAAAGGAGGTGGATGGGAAATGGTGAACACAGGGAGGAAGTGGGAAGAGTCCTGTTACACTGTGGGGACTCCAGTTAGTATCATAAAACAAAATGTGCACGAATTGTTGAATGGAAAACCAATTTCCTTTGGACATTTTCACCGAAATCGCAATAATAATAAATAATGGAAAACAAAACGGCAACATTTGTTTGCCTAAAACCAAAAGATCAGAAAGCAAGAAGGGGCACGGAAACTGGATGGTTCAATGGAAATAGAGAATCCAGTGAAGAAAAGGGGTGGGGGAGTGCTGACACATTTTGGGGATTTTAAGCAATGTCACAGAACAATTTATGTATGAATTATTGATTGGAAAACTAGCGTGCTATGTAAACTTTCACCTAAAGTGCAGTAAAATGTAAAATAAATGGTATTAATGTATTCGTGATAATAGTTTTTTAAAGAGAGCTCTGGTGGTGTAATGCCTAAGGCATTTGATTGCTAACCAGAAGGCTAGTGTTTCAAACCCACCAGCCACTTCTTGGGAGAAAGACTGGGCAATCTACTTCCATAGAGATACTGCCTCGGAAACCCAAGGAGGGTTGCTATGAGTCAAACAGACTCAATGGCAGTGAGTTTGGTTTTTATGGTCTGCTGAAATATTTATAGATAAAATGATATGATCTCTGGGCTCTGCTCTTAGACAATACCGGAGAAAAGAGAGTTAGTAGGGGCAGAGATTACAACAGATTGGCCAGGAGCTAGTAGTTGTTGAAGGTTGGTAAAGGGTACACGGGTTCATTATTCTGTTTTTTTAGATATGTTTGAAAATTTCAATCATAAAACATTAAGAAAATACAATAAAGCAGGAAAAAGAAATAAAAAAGCACATATATTAGAAAAGAAAATAACTTTGTTCCTATTTGCAGATGGCACAATTGTCTACATACAAAATCCTAAAGAATCTGATTTTTTTAAAAAAAATAAACAACAAACAAAACATAAACTTCCAGAACTAGGAAGTGAATTCAGTAAGGTCATAGAATCAACATGGAAAACTCATTTCATTTCTACATAACAACAAACAGGTAGAAACCAAAATTAATAAGACAATATCACTTAAAATTGTTCTAAAATAATTAAATATTTGGGTATATACTTAGTAACACATTTACAGAATCTGTTTACTAAAAATTACAAACTGCTGATGAGAGATATCAAAGAAGACCTAAATAAATGGAGAAACATTTTCATTATTTGGAAAACTTAATATTATACAGATGTCAATTCTTCCCAAATTATTATAACCAAAAAAACCAAACTCAGTGCCATAGAGTCGGATGCGACTCATAGCGACCCCTCCTTGGGTTGCCGAGGCAGTATCACTATGGAAGTAGATTGCCCAACCTTCCTTCCAAGGAGTGGCTGGTGGGTTTGAACCGCCACCCTTCTGGTTAGTAGTCCAATGCCTTAGGCACTATGCCACCAGAGCTCCAGGTTCAAAAACACTAATATAATACTCTAACAGTCCTATAACCCCCAAACCAAACCAAACCCACTGCTTAAAAATAAATGAAATTGTTATCAATGTCCCAGAAAGATATTTTTTTTAAGATATAAAGCTGATTCTAAAACTTATATGGGAAAACAAAACAAAACAAAAACAAGAATAGGTAAAATAATTTTGAAAAAGAAGGAAAAAGGAGGAGGAATCACTATTTGATGTGAAGTTTACTATATAGTTATAGTAATCAAGACAGTGTGGTACTCGTGGAGGGATAGACACATAGACAAAAAACAGAATAGAGAATTGAAAAATACATCCAACAGAATTTTGACAACAGTGCAAAAGCATTCAATAGAGGAAGGATAGCCATTTCAACAAATGATACCCATATGAGTAACTGGACATCCATAAAGGGAAAAAATGAACTTCAATTTAAACCTCACATATTATATAAAAATTAATTTCAAAATGGATCAGGGACTAAAATATAAAATTAAAAACTGTAAAGAAAAAACACAGGAGAAAATCTTCAGCACCTAGGGCTAGGTGAAGAGTTCTTAGATTCGACACTAAAAGCATGATCAATAAAAGGAAAAGTTGATAAAACAGACCCAACCGAAATTTAAAATTTTGCTCTGAGGAAGACCCTGTTAAGAGTATGAAAAGATAAAACTGCAAACTACATATTCAACAGAGGACCTGAATACAGAATTAAAAGGAACTCTCAAAACGTAACATTATAAAAAAAGTGATCCAATAAGAAAATGGGCAAAAGACATAAACAGACATTTTACCGAAGAGGATATACAGATGACCAACATCAAAAGATGTTCAATATCATCAACCATTAAGAAAAAAAAAATCTGTTGTGGGAATGTTGATTCTGACTATGGGGACCCCTATGTTCAGCAAAACTGCTCCAGTCTTCTTGATCTAATCTTTATGGAAGCAGGGTGGATACAAACCACCACCTGTAGTTTAGCAGTTGAGCACAAATCGTCTGTACCACCCCAGGACCTCATTAGCCACTAAGGAAATGCAAATTGAAACCAAAATGAGATATTGCTATGTAACTATCAGAATGGCTAAATTAGAAAATAGTGACAACACCAGATGCTGGCAGAAACACAGAGAAACGATCACTCACACACTGCTGGTGAGACTACAAAATGTTACAGCCACTCTGGAAAAAGTCGGGCAGTTCCTTCTGAAACTAAAAATCTACTTTCCATATGATTCAGCAATTGCACTCTCTGGCATTTATTTGAAAGAAATGCATACCTATGTTCCTGCAGGAGTGAGTTCAGTTCCAGGCTTGATGAGTGTCTAAGGGCCATAGTTATGGGGGTTCCACAAGTGTCTTGGTCGTTTTCATGATTTTGAGTTTTGTCCTACATTTTTCTCCCACTCTATCAGGATCTCTTATCATGATCCCTCTCAGAGCAGTCAGCAGTGACAGCCAGGCACCATCTAGTTCTTCTGGTGTCAGGGTCATGGACGTTGGGGTTCATGTGGCTGACTAGTCCTTTGGACTAATTGTTTCCTTGCATCTTTGATCTTCTTCAAATCTTCTTTGCTCCGGACTGAGAGAGACCAATTGCACTTTAGATAACCACTCGCAAGGTTTCTTTTTGTTTTTGCTGCTTCAGTTTCTCTTTTTCAATTTTTTAAATTGTAATGTGGGTACAAGTTTACAAAGCAGATTAGTTTTAGTCACAATAGTTCATGCGTTTGGATTACAATCCCCAACCATAAAAAACTCTCCTCCCATCTACTCCCTATGGCTATCCCTTCCCTATACCCTTCTATGTATTCCTGTCTGTCCAGCTTTCCCCCTATGCAAATGCTGCCCTTCTGATGACTCATGGTTAATTGATCTAGGGGGTGCATCTCCCTGGGATAGGTGTTCTGCTTGTAGATCTTTCTTTTGTTTGGCTGAGAGCTAATCCATGCAAACGAGTCCAGTTCCAGGATAAACTGGGGCCCCAGTCTTGGGGCTTCCACCAATTTCTATCCAACCAGTAATGTTGGTCATTTTTGTGTTTTTGAATTTTGTTATACATTTTTCCTCCCACTCTATCCAGGATCTCTAAGTTTGATCCCCTTTCCAAGTGGTTGGCACTGGTAGCTGGGCACCAGCTAGCTCTTCTGGTCTCAGTCATGAAAGCTGAGGTCCCTGTGGTCCATCATATCCTTGGACTTATTGCTTCCAAATTATAAAAATGTTCTTCATTCTTCTTTGCTCCAGCCAAGGGGAGACCAACAGTTGCATCTTAGATGGCTGTTCATAAGCTTTTAAGACCCCAGTTATTACTTATCAAAGTAGGATGTAGAACATTGTCTTTGTGGACTATTATTATGCCAATTGACCTTAGGGGCACCTGAGACTATGGTCATGACCTTAGGGGCACCTGAGAGTATGGTCATGACCTTAGGGGCACCTGAGACTATGGTCATAAACTCACATGCCCTGTGACTCATTCCCTCAAGGTGTTTTGTATCACTAAAAAGTTTTCATTTACCCCCTGTATGCTCTAATACATTCATTTATATATTTGCAGCACAAACAGAAACATATGTAGAAATATCCGGTGTCAAAAATATATATATTCATGGGTGTAGTCCCATTTGCCTTCCTACCCTGTTCAGCTTGAGTGTCCATGTATCCACTCATAGACTATTACTACTGTTATTGCAGGATTCTGTATATGATAATATTCACCTTTGTTGCCTGTAACTCTTGTGCTTCTTCTAGTGTTTTCCTTTGCCTTGATCATTTTGTGCTTACCCTCTCATTACTCTATATTGCCTTCTGCTTCACTTAATACTTGTCTACCCTAGTTAACTAGTTACCCTAGTTAACTAGTTACCCTAGTTGGTGATTTACTTTCCCTCCCCCTCCTAATCCCTTGATGTTGTTGTTGTTATGTGCCATCGAGTCGGCCTCGACTCATAGCGACCCCTCCTTCGGTTTCTGAGGCAGTATCACTATGGAAGTAGGATTGCCCAACCTTTCCTTCC
>NW_006921822.1:1880281-1882059 GCF_000298275.1 Orycteropus afer afer
AAATGATTTTGAGTTTTGTTCCACATTGTTCTACCACTCTATCCAGGATCTCCTACACAGACCCTCCTCTGAATGGCTGACAGTGGTAGCCAGGTACCATTTAGTTCTTCTGGTCTCACAGTCATATAGGCTGAGGATCACACAGTGTACCAGTCACTTAGACTAATTGTTCCCATGAATCTTTTTGGTTTTCTTCATTCTTCTTCATTCTGGACGAGAAGAGACCCATCGTTGTATCTAGATGGCTGCTTGCAAGCTTTTAAGATCCTAGTTGCTACTCACCAAAGTAGGATGTGGAACATTGTTTTGTGTAGTATGTTATGCCAATTGAGCTTGATGTCCACTGCAACTATGGTCCTGAGTCCACAGGTCCAACTACTCGCTCCCTCTGGGTAGCTGGCTGTGGCCAAGAAGTGACTACAACCCTGTCCCTTGTCAGCTCTACTATGTACCTGGGGATTCTTAAAGAACATATAACTACACTTATAGACTCTTAATCTGCCAACCCTAATAGTTCAGCCCATCCATCCATCTACCCATCAGTACATATATCAATGTTTGCCTTCATTTACAATTAAGTACTTTATGTGCAGAAGAGTTCATCTTTGTTGTCTGTACCTCCCATGCATGTCTCTCTGTCTTGCTCTTCCTCAATGCCACTGTGTTGATCACTCACATTTGGTACACTGCCCCTCTTCACCTAAATCAATACTTGTCTCTACCTATCTAACAGTGTTCCCCGCCTCCCGCCCACCCCTGGTAACCAACAAAGAAAATTTCCTTCCATAGAGAAACCTTTCCTTGACTTTTTACAATAACAGACAAATACAATATTTCTCCTGTGATTGATTTATTTCACTCAGCATAATGTCCTCCAAGTTCATCCACGTTATGTGTTTTGCTAATTCCATGTTATTCTTTAGGGTTGCATATTAGTCCGTTGTGTGTATGTACCATAGTTTGGTTATCCATTCTTCTGCAGACGGGCACCTAGGTTGTTTCCATCTTTTTGCTATTGTAAATAGTGCTGCGATGGACATGAGTGTGAATATGTTTGTCTTGTCCTGGCTCTCATTTCTTTAGGATATACCTAGTAATGGGATTGCTGGATAAAATGGTATTTCTAATTCCAACTTTTTAAGGAATCACCATACTGCTTTCCATAGTGCTTGTATCATTTTACAGTCTCACCAGCAGTGAGTCCTAATCCCTCCACATCCTCACCAGCATTTGTTGTTTTATGTCTTGTTGAATTTTGCTACCAGTGCTGGGGCAAGATGGTATCTCATTGTTGTTTCGATTTGCATCTCTCTAATGGCTAATGATTTCTTCATATATTTGTTGCCGCCTGAATATCCTCTTTGGTGAGGTATTTATTCATGTCTTCGGCCCATGTTTTAATTGGATTATTTGTCTTTTTGTTGTTGAGGTGTTGGAGTTTTCTATACATTCTAGAGATAAGTCTCTTGTCAGATATGTCATGTTGTTGTTAGTTGTTATGTGCTCTCGAGTCGGACCCGACTCACAGCGACCCCTCCTTGGGTTGCCGAGGCAGTATCACTACAGAAGTAGATTGTCCCATCTCCCTTCTGAGGAGTGGCTGGTGGGTTTGAACTGCCAGCTTTCTGGTTAGCAGTCAAGTGCCTTAGGCACTACGCCACCAGAGCTCCCATATATGTCATAGCCAAATATTTTTTCCCAATCTGTAGGTTCTCTTTTGACTCTTTTGGAGAAGCCTTTGGAAGCACATAAAAATTTAATTTTTAGAAGGTCCCATT
>NW_006921822.1:1882159-1884082 GCF_000298275.1 Orycteropus afer afer
GAAGCACATAAAAATTTAATTTTTAGAAGGTCCCATTCATCTAGTTTATCTTCTGTTGTCTGTGAATTTTGGATTATGCTTGAAGGTCTGTTTATGCCATATATTAGGGTCCCTAAGTTTGCCTCTAGTTTTTCCTTGAGGAACTTTATAGATTTAGGTTTCACATTTAAGTCTTTGATCCATCTGGAGTTAGTTTTTGTGCTTGCTGTGAGTGAGGTACAGATTTTGTTTCATTTTTCTGCAAATGGATATCCAGTTTTGCGAGCACCATTTGTTAAACAATCACTTCCCCATTTAATGGATTCTGGCCCTTTTCAAAGATCAGATGACCATAGGTTGATGGATCAATTTCTGGGTTCTCAATTCTCTTCCATTGGTCTATGTGTCTGTTGTACCAATACCAGGCAGTTTTGACTATGGTGGCAGCACAGCAGGTTTTAAGATCTGGAAGTGTGAGACCTCCTACTTTGTTCTTCTTCATCAATAATGCTTTGCTTAACAGAGGTCTCTTTCCTTTCCATATAAAGTTAGTAATTGGTTTTTCCATATCCTTGAAGAATGCTGATAGGATCTGGATTGGACCAAACATAGTTTGGTCATTCATTCTTCCACTGATGGGCATGTAGGTTGTTTCCATCATTTTGCTATTGTACATAGTGCTGAGATGAACATGAGTGTGCAAATATCTGTTCCTGTCCTGGCTGTCACCTCTCTAGGATCTATACCTAGTAATGGGATTGCTGGGTCAAATGGTATCTCCAATTCCAGCTTTCTAAGAAATTGCTATATTGCTTTCTACAGTGGTTGTATCACTTCACAGTCCCACCAGCAGTGTATGAGTGTCCCAATCCCTTCACATTCCCACCAGCATTTGTTATTTTCTGTCTCATTGAACTTTGCCATCAGTGCTGGGGTGAGATGGTTATCTCATTGTTGTTTTGATTTGCATCTCTCTAATGACCAGCGATCGTGAGCATCTCTTCATGTATTAGCTGGCCACCTGAATATTCTCCTTGGTGAAGTGTCTATTCCTGTCTTATGCCCATTTTTCAACTGGATCGCTAATTCCTTTGGTGTTGAGGCATTGGAATTTTCTATAAATCTTAGAGATAAGTCCCTTGCCAGATATGTAATTATTGGCAAATATGAATTTGTTGCTGTCATTTTTGTTATGTGCTTTTTCATGGTGTCGATTTCTTTGTTCCATATAATTTTCTACGCTGAGCTCGTTTTGTTTACAAATCGTGTTATCACTTCCTTTGTTGCTATTGTTTTAGTATTTGCTAAATATCTGTGCTAGTCATCTTTTTTATTTTGATGTGAAAGTTTATCATTTTTCTTTGAGGTTACCCTGTAATTTATAGTTTTCTTCCCAAGTTTAGAACAGTCCATTCTATCTTGTAGTTGTCTCGACTTCCCTACCATCTAGAAGTTCTGTAATGACACAGTTTTTTTTCCCTCTTTTTGATTTGTAGTTGTCCTCATTTGTCAATTGATGTCTCTGGTTCCCTGTTTACAATCTTGTAGACTTATTTACTTTGGATACTTCTATAGCTGCGTTGGTTTCTGGGTTATATCATCATGTGTGTTAATGATCAGTTGTTGTTGGCTGTTGTTGCTTCTTTGTCCAAAGGACTCCCTTTAGCATCTCTTGTAAAGTTGGTCTGGTTTTAACAAATTCCCTTAATTTCTGCACCTCCGCTCACTAAGAGGGTTTGTCACTAAGAGTAACAAGGGAAATGTAACACCTTTCCAGTTCTTCATGTTCAGAATGTTCTTGCAGTCCCTGGCATGTGGAGCCTATTCTGAGGTCTCTGGCCCCTGGAATCCGAGAGAACACTATTGCTTTAACTATCCAAAAAGGCTGAACCACTATACAAAAGATTGAACCACTTGTAAACATTCAAAATGGCTGCACCCTCC
>NW_006921822.1:1884377-1893884 GCF_000298275.1 Orycteropus afer afer
GCCTAGGGCTCCAGGATTATCTTCTGTATCTGTGTTAACTGGTTCCCCTTTTCTTTGTTGAAGAGGGTCTGCGTAGTTTGTCTGGCTATCCACCATCTTACCAGAACTCAATTCATAGTTATTCTTTAATGTTGGGTAGTATTCTATTGTGTGTACATACTACAGTTTCCTTATCCATTCATCCATTGATGGGCACTTAAGATGTTTCCATCTTTTTACTATTGTGAATACTGCTGCAATGAACATTTCTCTAGGACATATATATGCCTAGTAGTGAGATTGCTGAATCATATGGTATTTCTATTTCCATCTTTTTAAGAAAGCACCATAACATTTTCTATAGTGGTTGTACCATTTTATACTCCCACCAACAGTGTACAAGGATTCTAGTCTCTCCACAACGCTGAGAGCATTTATGTTTTTTTTATTTTTGTGAACTTTGCTATTGGTGCTGGGGTGAGATGGTATCTCATTTTCTTATTGCTGTTTTGATTTGTATCTCTCTAATGGCTAATGACCACTCCTAGGAAGGAAGATGGGGCAATCTACTTCCATAGTGATACTGCCTCGGAAATCCAAGGAGGGATTGCTAGGAGTCGGGTCCGACTCGACGGCACATAACAACAACAACAACGATGGCTAATGATCACAAGCATTTCATGCGTTAGCTGCCTGAATGTCTTCTTGAGTGAAGTGGATGTTCATATCCTCTGCCCATTTTTTAATTGGATTGTTTTTCTTTTTGTTGTTGAGGTGCTGAACTTTTCTATACATTTTAGAGATTAGTCCCTAGTTTGGTATGTCATTGCCAAAATTTTTTCCTCAGTCTGAAGTTTCTCTTTTCATTCTTTTGGTGAAGTCTTTTGATGGGCATGAATGTTTAATTTTTACAAGGTCCCCATCTTCTAGTTTGTCTTCTGCTGTGTGTTGTTAGTTATGTTTGATAGTGTATTTATGCCATGTATTAGTGCTCTTAAGTTTGCCTCTATTTTTAATTTGATAATTATTATAGTTTTATGTCCTACATTAAGTGTTTGATCCATACTGAGTTGGTTTTTGTATATGGTGAGAGATATGGATCCTGTTTCATCTTTCTGCAAATAGCTATTTTTCCAGTACTATTTGTTAAAGAAACTATCTCTTCCCTATTTAATGGGTTTCACTCCTTTGTCAAAGATCAGCTGTGCGTAAGTGGATAGATTTACTTCTGGGTTCTCAATTCTGTTCCATTGGTCTATGTGTCTGTCATCATACCAATACCAGGCTGTTTTGACTACTGTGGCTGTACAGTAGGCATTAAGATCAGGGAGGATAAGACCTCCTACTTTGGTTTTCTTCATCAGTGCTTTGATTATCCTGGTCTCTTTCCTTTTCATATGAAGTTGGTGATTAGTTTTTACATCTCTTTAAAGAATGATGATGGAATCTGTATTGGGATTGCATTATATCAGTAGATCGCCTTGGGTAGTATTGACATTTTCACATTAAGTCCTCCTATCAAAGAGCATGGCTCCATTTATGTAGACCTCTTGTAATTTCTTTTAGTAGTGTTTTGTAGTTATCTTTGTATAGGTCTTTTGTGTCCCTGGTGAGATTTATTCCTAAGTACTTTATCTTTTTGATAGCTATTGTAAATTACCCAGTGAACTTTGAAAACTACTGATGCCATGAGTCCTAGCCCCAGAGATTCCAATTTAATTGGTATGGGGTGCCATCTAGGCGTCTGAATTTTTTTCAAAGTGTTATTTTTTTCAATCTCTAAACAACACACATGCACACACACATGCATATACACCCACACCCCCCACATAAACTCTTCTGCTGATTCTTATATGCAGCCAAAGTTGAGAAGCACTGTTATTGTGGTTTCTACAAAGACCTGAAAATCAAACTTCTCTTTCTGCCATTTAGTAACTGTGTGACCATGCTATTTGACCTCTCTGAGCTTTAGGTATTACTTTGAGGTATTTCCAGCACATAAACCAGGTGTCATAGAATGGATTCAGTGTGACACAGTAGAACTGTGCTCCATAGGGTTTTCAATAGCTGATTTTTCAGAAATAGATCACTAAGTTGTTCTTTCAAGAAGTCTCTGGGTGTAGGTGAACCTCTGCCAGGTTAGCTGCCACGTGTGTTAACCATTTGCACTACCAAAGAACTCCATCCTAGCCATAAACCGAAAAAGGAAAAAAAAAAAAAAAAAACCCACACTATTCCATCAAGTAAATTCCAACTTAGGGCAACCCCATGTGTTATTCAGCAGAACCGCTCCATAGGGTTTTCTTAAATGTACTCTTTATGGAAGTAGATCACTAGGCCTTTCTTCTGTGGCACTCCTGAGTTGATTCAAACCACCAATCCTTAGGTTAACAGTCTATTACAAACCATTAGTGTTACCCATGGACCCTCCTAGCACATTGTTGTTGCAGTTAGGTACTGATGAGTTGATTCCAACTCATAGTAGCCCTACATGACAAAGCAGAACTGCCCCACTGGGTTTTTTGGCTGTAATCCTTATGGAAGCAAATTGCCAGGTCCTATTCCTGCAAGGCTGCTGGGTGGGTTTGCACTGTCACCTTTTCATTTAGCAGCCAAGTGCTTAACTGTTGCACCACCAGGGCTCCTTTAGCACATAGTAGGTTTTTAAAAAATGTTAGTTGACCATCCCTTTTATTTCCCTTCAAAAACTAGAGAATACTCTTCATGGAAAAAAAAAAAAAAGAAAGAAAGAAAAGAAAAAAAGAAATGCTATTCTGACTATTATCAAGTTTCATTCTACTTTTTTGGTATCCTGTGTTTAATATTGGTTCAGATTCCTTAACCTAAATTATTGAACCTCTTGTACTCTGGCTCCCTGCTCTCTATACTTATAGATTGGGAATCTGATTCTTGCCTTGGCTGACCACCCAGGATTTGGATTCTAGACTACGAGTCAAACTCTTTCTGATTTTAGCTTTCCTTACTTGCTCTGTCATTCTTGCTGCTGAAAAGGAGGCTTTGAGTTGGATTTTAGCATTTGGGCAAATGGAGAACAGGGTTGGGCAGTCCAGGTAACAGTATATGAACAACAAAAGTAAGAGCTGTGAAATCACAAAGTGTCAGGAAACATGCATGGGCTTGGAGAGGATCCTAGAAAGCACAGGTTGTAGGCCAGATCTGGCCTTCAACTCTGTTTAGCCCTCACAGTGTTTAAATGGTTTTTGAATTGGTTGCCAGGGTTTAAAACTGAGAGATTTCCATCATAATCAACATGTCCAGTTTCTCTTGAAAAAGATGATGATCTGGCAATATAGGATCCACTTTTCTTTATGGCAACCATGGGCTAGAGATCAGTAGCTGCTGATCTCATGGGATGGAGCATCCTCCCTCCAGTTTTCTGCAACCCCTACCACCACCTATTTCACCTTTCATTGGCCTGCCTCTCTAAGCATCTGAGGTTTCCACTTTTGCTATAGAGGCAGGTCTTTCTTAAGTAGGTATTTAGTCATTATTTAGTCAGTTAATGAACTGAGAAGGGAAGAAGGGACAGGATGAAAAGAGAGAGATAAAGAGACCTATTAAAAATAATCATGGGAATAACTGTGAAAGATCTCAATAAGTATGCTAGATACCCGACAGCAATTTCAGATGCAGCAAAATTATCAAAGTTAGTATTTGGAAATACTTGCCCGACTTTATGGGACACTGGCAAAACTAAGTCCTCCAACTTTACACATGATACACAGTTGAGAATAAATAATTTTAAAAAGGAAAAGAATGTTAACATATTTATAACTTAACACTAATGTTCATTGCAGCATTTTTTATAATAGCCAGAAGGTAGAAAGACCAAAATACCCACAAACAGATAGATGGATAAACAAAATGTGGTATGTACACACAATGTAGTATTATTCAGCCATAAAGGAAAGTGATATGTGCCACAAGATGGATGAACTTTGAAAACATCATGCTGAATGAAATAAGTAAGTTGCAAGAAGACAAAATATTGAATGATCTCAGTTTTATGAAATAATCAAATAAATAGAAACCAAAGATATATTAATGTTTATCAGGAGTGGTAAGGAGGGGAGAGGAGTTTTTGATTAGGAGGGATTGAGTTTATGTTAATGGTGGTGGAATGATTTAGAAAAGGATATCAAGAATGGTTATACAACTTGAATAATATAATCAATATTCCTGAATTGTTACATAGAAATTGTTGAAATGGTATATGTTTTTTTATGTACATTTTCACCACAATAAAATAAAACAACAAAAATTTATTAATACAAAATTCGATTTTAGAAGTAAGTATGTCTTTATACCTCATCAAGTTCAAGAATGGACTTAAAATGGCACTAGAAGGCAGGAATAGGCTCAAGAATGAGTCACTACATCAAGAAGAAACAGCTGGAGAAGAAAAGCAGTTTAGAACATAAAGGGATAAGGGCATGAAGAAATTTAGCAGCAGTAGGACACAGTGGAAGGGACAGTAATGAGAAAAGGCAATGAACAAGACCTAGTGAATATCCAGGAAAATGCCCCTATGGCTTAAAGCCCCGTATCCATAAGATGGGGCAGTTATAGGCTGGGACATAGCACTAGTGGAATTAGGGAAGAGAAAAAAGAAAAAAACAAAACAGGATTTGATCACCTGGGAAGGGACATGGTAAAACTAATCAAGGTTTCAAGGTCTCAGCAAAAACAAGGTTTCATACCTAGAAAGAGAGTGAAGTTATTGGGAAGAAAAAGCAAACAGCATCCAGGTCCCTAGAAGGGAAGGTGTGTGGCTCTGCATCCACTGAGCTGCCAAGGGCTCAATTCAGGACTGCCTGATTCGTAGCAAGTAGACTCAACTTCTAAGATCCACTGAGCTGCGATCCCTCTCAGTTCCTGCCTTGATTATCTCCTGAACTGGGTGGCCTGAGCCTGGAGGTGATGGGTATAGGTACCCAGGGCCTGAGGGTCAAGGCACATGTTGGGCTAAGTCTGAGGTGAGAAAAATCAACCTGAACATCTCCAGAAACTATGCAGAAACTTGTATTTGGAGCTCAGGAAAGAGCTTATGGCTTAAAACAGAGATCTGGGAGCAAGAGAGGTGAAGCTGAGAAAGGGGTGCTAAGAGAGAAGCATTGTAACTGTCAAAGCATAAAGAAGAGATGAAGGGGTAGGAGCATCTACCTTAGTATTAAAAGATACATACAGAAAAACCAGAGTAGAGCAGAATCATTTAGCATCACAGAGGCTAAGAAAGCAAGAAGTTTAAAGATAGGAGCAGTCACTTACTGAAGAAAGGACACATAGGACAAAAACTGAACTATTTCCCCAAATTTGACTGGTAATCTTCAAAAGTACAGTCAGATTGCAAGGGGTTAAGAGTGTGGGTGGTGAGGAAGTTAGAGCAATGACAAATTCATTGGTATTTATGGTAGTAAGGTTGAGTTGTTTGTTTTGGCTGTGGAGTTGCTAGGCTATGACAAGCACACATTGAACTACTGCCCTGCTGCTGGCTTTTACGTCCTGAATGCTAAGAAATCACCTAGGTCACCTATTCTTACCTAGTCCGAAGTACTAACTGTATTTTTTTATTTCTTCTTTTAGAAGTGAAAGCCACTGGCTCCATGTAATTCTACCTGTGGCTGCCAATAGTCAATCACAGTGTGGGCTGTGTTAAACAGGACCCTCCCTTTGGGATTGTAGATGGTTCACCAAGCAGACTGACTATGAAGAAGGGTGTTATGTTCTTTCCTTCTTGTTGTACATTTGTTTATACATGCCAGTGCCCAGTGGCCTTGGCACAAAGCATTTAGATGTGTAAATGACGTGGGCATGGCAGACAATTGCCAGCCTTCTAACAGTTGTTCCCAATCATCACTGTCATCATGGAAAAAGAACTAAATCAGGAGTGTGGGCACCAATGGGCAACATGCTAATTTTATAATTGTAATCCTTTTAATATAGTTCCTTTTTCACAAGCATAAACGGGTAACTTGAAGTTAAACTCACAGCATTTTTCACATGGTAGGTGCTCAAATTTACTTGTTTAAGCAATTAGAAAATGGCCACTACTAAAAAAGAAAGGCTGAAGAAAAAGAAAACATCATCTTCCTTACAAGGTGCAGAAACTTATATTCAGACCTTATCTTTATCTCCTTTAAAAAGATAAGTGAGCTGGGCTTTGTTGTGCATGGCACCAAGAACCTTCGAGGAAATGATGAGAGACTTCAATCATTAATTTAATGTATTTTGTGGAAATCTTTATGGATGACATGCAATGATGTCTGGGATTTGCTTCAAAATAATATGAAGGAAGCAGGTAAGGGTATGGATAAAATAAGATTACCCTTGAGTCAATAATTATTTAAGCTTGGTGTAGAATACATGGAGATTTAATATACTATTTTCTCTATTTGGATTTGCTTGACATTTTCCATAATAAAAAGTTTTTAAAAATTAATGCATTCATGTAAGTTAGATAGCATCTTGAAAACAAAATTGAAGGGCAAGCAATAAACTGAGGAAAAATATAAAACAAAGCACTGTTAGTGTTTATATACTTGAAATTTTTACAAATGACTTAGAAAGACTAATACCTAATAAAAATATGTCATAAATGGGTAACTCACAAAAGAAATACTCATTAAACAACAACAACAACAAACCCACCGCCACTGAGTCGACTGAAGCTGTGAAATCTTTATGGAAGGAGATTGTCCCTTTTCACCTACAGAGTGGCTGCTGGACTTGAACCGCCAAACTTTTGGTTAGTGGCTGAATGCTTTAACCACTATGCCATCAGAGCTCCTTACAAAATAAACAGAAAATGCCAATAATCATACAAAAAAAATATTCAACTTCACCAATTGTGGAAGACAGAATAAAGGTCCCTCAAAGACATCCCTCTTAATCCCCAGACTGCACAACAAAAAGCAACTTTGCTAATGTAATTAAAGATTTTGAGATGAGGAGATTATTTTAGATTATGAGCAGGCCCAATGCAATCACAGGGATCCTTAAAACAGGAAAAAGGATAAATTAGAGAGAAGGCAATGTGATGAAGGAAGCAGAGTCAGTGAAGGAGATGTAATGACACTATGCTGCTGGCTGTGAAGATGGAGGAAGGAGCCAGGTGCCAAGAAATTCAGCTCTAGAAGCTGGCAAAGGCAAGTAAACTGATTCTCCCCTAGAGCTTCCAGAAGGAACCAGCCTTGCTGACAGCTTGACTTTAGCCCAGTGTCTGTGCCTGGAGGAAAACACACAACTGTGCCATATGATCTCACTTTTAAATTCTTGCCTACTGATGTCCAGTGAACCCTTAGTGACTCTACCTACCTCTACCATCACCACTACTATGCAAGATTTCTCAATTTGCCCTCCTAGACAACTTTTTCACATCATCTGTGCTCTCCTCAGGTCTCCCAACAACTTTTCCCCATTTATCCTCCTAATGTACTCCCTTTGATCATGCTGTTTGTTGGAGGGAGGATGGACTTGATCACATGCCTATAACAGGGTCAACAGCAATGGTAACAGGTTCAGAATCTCCTGTCTCTACGTGTGCCAGCATCTGTAACCACCTACTCCTACTTCCCACCTGTTACTTTCAATATTCTGTGCTCCTTTCTACAGCCAATCCCTTCCCTCTCACATACTCAAGAATATACTGCAATTGTCCAAACCAAACCATTCCAACTCATGGCAACCTCATGTGTTTTCAGAATAGAACTGCATTTCATAGGATTTTCATGGCTATAACATTTGGAAACAGATCATCAAGCCTTTTTTTCCGAAGCACCTCTGGGTAGGTCTCAACTGCCAACCTTTCTTCTAGTAAACCAAGAGCTTGACCATTTGTGCCACCCAGGGACCCCTTCATTACCAATTTCTTCCACTAGAATTACCACTCTATTGGAAGGTTCTCATCAGCATATAAACATACTTTAAAATGGCCCAGTTTAAATACAATAACCAAAAAACAAGTTGCCATCAAGTCGACTCACGCAATCCCGTATGTGTCACAGTAGAACTGGGCTCCAAAGAATTCTCAATGGATGATTTTTTGGAAGTAGATCTCCAGGCTTTCTTTCTAAGGCACCTTTGGGTGGACTCGAATTCCCAACCTTTTGATTAGCAAGTGAGCTACCTTGTCAATTCTTTGTCCCCAACCAAAAACCAAACCAAACTCACGGCCATTGAGTCGATTTCGATTCATAGCGACACTTCCTTGGGTTTCCGAGGTGGTATCTCTAGGGAAGGAGGTTGCCCAATCTTCCTTTCAAGAAGCGGCTGGCACAAGCTTTCTAGTTAGCAGTCAAAATGCCTTAGGCACTATGCCACCAGAGCTAGGACTCCAAAAACAACAAACTTTCCTAAAAATAACACCTTCAAGCTGCCACTCCATTTCTCTGCTTCTCTTAGAGTAAAACTCCTCAAAAGAGTTACCTATGCTCTTTTGAGGAATATAAATACTTTCTATCTCTGATACTTCTCCTATCCTTTTTTAACCAATTCCCATTGACTGTTAATCCATCCTCAGAACAGTTCTGCACAGTGGGAACTGTTATTTCCATTGTACAGAAGAGAAATGGATCTCAGCGAAGCTGGGCCACTTGATCGAAACCACACATTAGTAAGTGGCTGACTCTAAATCCTGTGCCCATTGTACTCACTGCATTACCTTGGCTCTCAACCTCTATAGTTCCTTATTTTCACTTGTAAATTGAACTGCTCAGTCACCTGTAACACTGGCCTTGTTCATATTTCTCATAAAATATTTATTAAGATTAGATTCCAATTCTTTTGTGAACAACAACATAATACATTGATTTCCAAACTAAAATATTTTAGATTTTATCTATCTGTATCATGGCTTATATTGAGATACTGTTTTTTCTTGGTTTGTAATATACTGTCTTTAAAAGGATTCCATGAATATTTTCCCTAGCTATTAGCATGCATTACTATACTTTATACCATATAGTTTATTCATAAATTTACTATTTTTATTTTAAATGTATATGTAATAAGAAAATACAGAAAATGTAAAACAAAACAAAAAAATAGTTACACCACTGAATCACTACCACTTTCATTTCTGTTAAAGATTTTGTGTGCATGTTTTTTCCAGTTATCATTATAATGGATTGATCATAGAATATGGAAATGGAATGAATATGGAAAAGCAATCTTGCATTAGGAGGCTTGGTGGCACACTGGTTAAGCACTCAGCTGCTAACTGAAAGATGAGAAGTTGGAACCCACCAGCTGCTCCATGGTAGAAAAATGTGACAGTCTGCTTCCTTAAAGACTACAACCTTGGAAACTCTATGAGGCAATTCTATTCTGTCCTACAACAGGGTTACTACGAGTAGGAATTGACGCCACAGCAATGATATATAACTAGTGAATAAAGAGCTCTTACAAATCAATAATGAAATTACATGTTGTGATAGTTAAGGTTATGTGTCAACTTGACTGGGCCTGGCTTTGAGTGGCTGGGCAGCTGGATGTAGTTATTCCCAATGA
>NW_006921822.1:1912952-1925200 GCF_000298275.1 Orycteropus afer afer
CACAGAGTTGATTGCCAGTCATTATAGGGAATGACTACTATCAGCTGCCCAGCCAAGTTGATACCTGACCTTAACTACCACAGCACCCCAAACAGGCATGGATAATGGAATTTACAAAACATCACAGAATGGAGGATAATGGCTAGAAGGGCCACATCAAGCAATTCACTGCAGCATCTGACTGCTAACCAGAAAGCTGGTGGTTCAAAGCCACTAGCCACTCCTTGGAAGGAAGGTTGGGCAATCTACTTCCGTAGTGATACTGCCTCAGAAACCCAAGGTGGGGTCGCTATGAGTTAGAACCAACTCGATGGCAGTGAGTTTGTTTTTGGTTTGGTTCTACATGTATATATAAGCTTTACTGGCTTTGCTTCTCTAGAGAACCCAGCCTAACACAGCAGGCAAAAAAGCACATTCTCCTTCAAGAGCAATCTGGTAATATTGCAAAAGCCATGGAACTCAGCATTTCATTTCTATGTATGTATGATTAGGAAATAATCACAGATTGCAGTTATTAATCAAAGTGTTGTTATACTGGCAAAAAGTTAGAAACAATCCAAATGTCCATCAATAAGGGATTGGTTAAATAATGTCAAAGAGAAAAATTAGTAACAAACATCTTACTTTGATGTTAAAGTTTTCTTGCCCATTAAATTAAATATTTACTGTAAAGAAATTCCTGACCAAAATTAATCCAGTGGCTTTTCTTTCACCTAAAGTTGCTAATCTTTTTTTTTTTTTTTTCCTATTAGAAGTCAAGCTTACTAAATTTGAATTTCAGAGGCATGGCTGAAGGTGGGTGGAGGGCCAGAGACCACTTGTGACTTGATACCAGTGATCTCAGTAAAAGGGGAAGGACGGGGTTCAATCAATCATGTTAAGATTAGCCAGTAGTTGATCTTCTATCGTTCTCCCTCCTTTTCTCTTCATAAGCATCACTGAAACTAACAAACTTCAAGATATTTGCTTTTTTCTGGTATTAGAGTGGTCTTCCTATATTCATATAGAAAACTGCTGGTAATAAACCTTATGAGTTTTGATTATTTTTAGCAGTAATTATGATACAGTCATACAATGGATTATTTTGCCTAAAGATATTATATTAAAAAAAATAATGGCATGAGAAAATGTTCAAAACATACCATTATGTGGAAAAGAGGTATTTATAAAGTAGAATATATACTCACAACTTATTTTGCTTTTAAAAAAGTTATATGCAGTCCTTGGGTTACAAAGTTTGACTTATATACAACCTATAGTTAGTTATGAACAACTCCAATAAAGCCTATTATATTAAAATTTTGAAGTACATACAATAGTTTGTAATAACAAATGGGCACTACTTTGATGCATGTATCAAAACATTATTATTGGTACTTTATTATGTTAAAGGTGTTTTAGTGGGAGGCGCTCTGGTGGCACAGTGCCTAAGGCATTTGACTGCTAACCAGAAGGCTGGCGGTTCAAACCCACCAGCCACTCCTCGGAAGGAAGGTTAGGCAATCTACTTCCGTACCGATACCGCTTCAGAAACCCAAGGAGAGGTTGCTATGGGTTGGATCAGACTTGATGACAGTGAGTTTGGTTTGGTTTGGAAGTGGGTTTTTTTTAATGTTTTTTTATACATAGAAAGGTACACTATATAATGTATACTAAGATAAACATTTGACTAACTGACATTAGATATGAACCATGGCTAACTGTTCCAATTTATGTACAAATTCAAGTTAAAGACAGATTTAGGAACAGAATTTGTTCATAATCTGTGGACTGCCTGTAATATATACAGATACATAAAAAAGACTGGAAGCAATGTTTGGAGAGTAGTTACTATGTACTGGAATTATGGGTCATTTTTACTTTCGGTGGTTTCTCAACATTTTCTAAATTTTCTGCAATGAATATCTCCTACTTTTGTACAGAGAGGTGTGATGGACTAAATTTTGTCCTCCAAAAAGATATGTTAATGTCATAACATCAGTTACCTGTGAATTTAAACCTTGTTTGGAAATAGGATATCTGAAGATGCTATCAGTTATTATAAGGAGTTCTGGTGGTGCAGTAGTTAAAGCTTTTGGCTGCTAACCAAAAGGCCAGTGGTTTGAACTCACCAGCCACTCCACAGGAGAAAGATGAGGCAGTCTGCTTCTGTGAAGATGTTGTTGTTGTTGTTGTTATTTGCCATGGAGTTGGACGCGACTCATAGCAACCCCTCCTTGGATTTCCAAGGTGGTATCACTACGGAGGTAGATCGCCCATCCTTCCTTCTGAGGAGTGGCTGGTGGGTTTGAACCACCAGCCTTCTGGTTAACAGTCAAGTGCCTTAGGCACTATGCTACCAGAGCTCCCCTGTGAAGATATATAGCCTTGTTAACCCTACGGGCCAATTCTCCTCTGTCCTATAGGGTTGCTAAGAGTCAGAATTGCCTCAGTGACAGGGTTTAGTTTAGTTATCAGTTAATATAAGGTTATAGCAGAATATGGTGAGTTCTAATCTCATCTGAGTTAAGAAAGAGAGACATAGAAAGATAATCTTGTGAAGATGCATCTGTACACCAAGAAACACCTGGGGCTCTAAAACAAGAAAGGGTATTTTCTTCTAGAGCCCTCGGAGAGAACATGGCTAAGAAGAAAGCCTGAATTCAGGCTCCTAGCCTCCGGAAATAAAAAAGGGCCAGAACAGAAATGATCAAACAATTTGGTGGTCAGGAATATTTTCATACAGCATTGTCTTGAAGAACAATAAAATAATTACCAGTTTACCATAAACATAGCTCTCAGTGTGACTCTTCCTTCAAAAGAGCACAATGCCTAAGGCAAAATGGTCTTACTATAGTTTCTCTTTTGTTCTTTAAGACAATGTCTGAAAATCCTTCCTGACCACAAAATTGTTTATCAGTTCTGTACTGGCCATTTTTTTCATGTGTTCTTGTCCTCCAGTGCTGCTCTAACAGAAATATCACAAGTAGATGGCTTAACAAACAGGATTTATTCTCTTACAGTTTTGGAGACTAGAAGTCCAAGTTCAAAGTGCCAAGCTGTAGGGTCTGGGTGAAGGCCCTGAAACCTTGGGCTTCAGCTCTGTCTCTTGTTCCCAGCCCACTGAAGCCGGAGGTCTCTCATAACTCAGACTGATGTTGGTTGCTGAGGAGGATAAACCCAGGGTCAACAAATAAAATGCCACAGTCCCAAAATTATCAACTAAAACAGCAGACTACTAACTCAAGTACATTAAGAGTACCAAGATCAGCAAACAACATGGCAGGCCACTGAGATGAAGACTCAGCCAAATGCAGGATTCAGATATGCCAAAAGCTCGATGACACCTTTTTCAAAGCATCTTCTTATATACTGGAAGCAGACCACATCCCTCAGGCAGCTATTCAGCTACTCACAGCAGATTCCACAAGGGAGCTGATTAGCAGTCACATCATCGTGACTACATCCAGCTTCCCAGCCACTCAAAGCCAGCCCAGCCAAGTTGACCCACAACCTTAACTACCATACCATGGCAATGATGATAAGATTTGGTAAAAGGGTATTTTGAGGTTCTTTCATCTTTGGAACATTTTTGCCTCTCTAGACGATTGGGCAATATACTTCCGTAGTGATACTGCCTCAGAAACCCAAGGAGGGGTTGCTATGAGTTGGATTCAACTCAATGGCAGTGAGTTTTTTTTTTTTTTTTTTTAGTTAATATGTTACCCTGATTTGTATATTGTATATTAAATAAAGAAGGAGGCCTGGCGGTGCAGTGTTTAAGTGCATGGCTGCTAACCAAAAGATTAGTGGTTCGTACCCATCAGGGGCTGCTCTGCAGGCTGCTTCCGTAAAGATTGATAGCCTTAGAAACTCTATGGGGCAGTTCTACTCTGTCTTATAGGGTCACTATGAGTCAGAATTCTGTTCAGTGACAGTGGGTTTTATATTAAATAAACTTTAACTTCTATTACTGGCTTCATATGATTTTTGTTTTAACACCAGTGGCTCCCAAATGTTTCCATGAGATAAATCAGACTTAATATATGAACGTATCTACAAAAGAGTCTGTGAGGAGGGCAGTTGGCCAACCTTGGAAAGATAAAAAAGAAGCTCAGGAAGTACACTTGAAAGATTCCTACATTATCCACCACACTGGAACAAGTATGGTTTCCACAAAAAGGAAGAGAAGAGTCTCCTAAACCCCTTAGACAAAAAACAGTCCTTAAAATCACTCACCTTCTTTTGTTCCTACAGTAAGTTGTTGTTGTTGTTATGTGCCGTCGAGTCGGACCCGACTCATAGTGACCCCTCCTTGGGTTTCTGAGGCAGTATCACTACAGAAGAAGATTGCCCCATCTTCCTTCCGAGGAGTGGCTGGTGGGTTTGAACCACCAGCCTTCTGGTTAGCAGTCAAATGCCTTAGGCACTATGCTACCAGAGCTCCCCTACACTAAGTAGGCACTGGCTAAATGCTTACTGAATAAAGGAAATAAACTCCCAAATGCAACTTTTTTTTATTGTAATCTGACTTCCCTATTACTTCCTGTGGGGAAAAAAAGTGCTTACCGGAGGAGTCTCTCCTGACAGTTACATTTCTTCTTAACACATTAACAAATGAGCAAACTTCAATGTGGTGCAAGTTTCAAGTAGCAGAAGCAGGTTTCGGATCCCAGGTTTCAAATCCCAGGTTTCAAGCAGTTGGGAAACTGAAGACCAGGCTCCAACAGCACTCAGCAAGTGAACACAGGTGCCAAGGGAGCAATCAGCACCGCAGAAGACTCCACCTCTCAAAGTCCTCAATCCACAGTGCTTACATTCATTCATTCATTACCATGTATGAAGAGCTTTATTTTGGATGAAAGTTACAGTGGCACTTCCATTTCAGTACTTTCTCAAATGATGGGGGAAGAGTATTTTTCAATTCTGTGGTTCAGACATGTTATCAGGAGGGACCAGGTCCTGAAGAAGGATATCATGCTTGGCAAAGAAGACGGTCAGTGAAATAGAGGAAGACCTTCAATCATGGACTGACACAGTGGCTGTAACAATGGGCTCAAGTACAGTAACCATAGCAACGATTGTGAGGATGGCACAGGAGAAGGCAGTGTTTCATTCTGTTGTACATAGGGTAGCTATGAGTCAGAACAAACTTGATGGGACCTAACAGCAACATCATTGTTGGGCTGAAAGTTGATCCCTGGGGCTGAGTTCAGTTCCTGGCTTGAAGGGTATAGAAGGACTACAGTCTCAGGGGTTCTACTAATCTCTTCAGACCAATAAGTCTGGTCTTTTTATGATTTTGAATTTTGTTCCACATTTATTTTCTCTGTTTCTGTCCAGGACCTTCTACTGTGATCCTGATCAGAATAGTCAATAGTGGTAGCAGGGTATTATCTATTTCTTCTGGTCCCAGGCTAGTGCAGACTGGGTTCACATGGTCCATTTGTCCTTTGAGCTGTTTCCTTAAGTCTTTGATTTTCTTCACTCTTGTTTGCTTTGGACAGGGAGGGACCAATACTTGTATCTTAGATTGCCCTCACAAGCTTTTAAGGCCCCAGTCACTATTCACCAAAGAAGGATGCAGAACATTGTCTTTGTGGATGATGTTATGCCAGTTGACCTAGATGTCAGCCAAGACTGCATCCTAAACACAGTGCTTACCAATTATACTATGTTCCCGGTTTTTTCGTTCTTCTAAATCCTTTCATTCAGCCAGTACTAAGTGTCTATAAACTATCAACACTAAACCTTTAAAGAGTCTCCTCAGTCCTTTCACTGAAGGGCATTCCTTAAAATAACTCACATTCTTTTGTTTGTTCCAATACTAAGCAGACACTTGGTAAATGTTCACCTAATGAACTAAGTCATTAGACAGTCCCCAAATAATGACCTTCTGCTTGTGATCTGCCTTCCTTGTAACTATAAAGGAACTTCCTTCCGTTGTTATCAAGTTGATTCTGATTCATGGAGACTCCATGTGTTTCAGAGTAGAACTGAGCTCCATAGGGTTTTCTTGGCTGTAATCTTTACAGAAGCAGATTGCCAGGGCTTTCTTCCATGGCATTGCTATGCATGTTCTACCTGCCAACCATTCAGTAAGCAGCTAAGCACAAACCATTTATGCTACCCAGGGACCCTGGGAACTTCTGTGTAACACCAAGAAAAAAACTCCATCAAGTTGATTCCGACTCATAGTGACCTATAGGACAGAGTATAGAGGACTCTGATAGCGCAGTGCCTAAGGCACTTGACTGCTAACCAGAAGCCTGGCGGTTCAGACCCACCAGCCACTCCTCGGAAAGAAGGTTGGGCAATCTACTTCCATAGTGATACTGCCTCAGAAACCCAAGGAGGGGCCGCTATGAGTCAGGTCCGACTCGACGGCACATAACAACAACAATAGAGTTTCTAAGGCTATAATCTTTATAGAAGCAGACTGCTATATCTTTTTCCCATGTAGTGGGTAGTAGGTTTGAACTGTCAACCTTTTGGTTAATAGCTGAGTACTTAACCACTGTGCCCCCAAGGTTACTCTCTATAACATCTACCAAACATATTGCCATCAAGTCAATTCCAACTAACAGTGACCCTTTGGGACTGAGTAGAACTGCCTCATAGGGTTACAAGACTGTAAATCTTTATGGAATCAAACTGCCTCATCCTTCTTCCGCATTGTGGCTGGTGGGTTCCAACTAAGAGCATACTGGCCCTACAAAAAGGAGGACAACTAAGTAAGCCAACTGCCCCTCCCTTTATCCTATTTACCTCAACCTCCCTGGGATAGCCAAAACCAGCCTAAGTCAATTTGGCAGCCATCTTAGTATCCTAGGTGATTTTTAGGTCATTAAATGCCTCATGAATAATAACCTCTCTGGCCCTGGGTGGAGTTTAGCTGCCATTTTTTCATATATGTGACATGTAATCCTAACTACACTTGCATAGAATGTAGAACTATGTGTACCCATGATTTTGTATGACTTGCTGTTTTATTAACTGTATATAAGGGAAACATGAGGAAGCCTTCCTTGGAGCAATCCTGGAGGCACCAGCCCCAGCTGTTCCTTTTCTTGGCCAAAGAAATAAAAGTGCTTTCTGTTCTTCCACCTTGATCTCTTGTTTACTGGCTACAACAAATCATGCAGAGCACAGCCTGGGTTTCTAGATGGCAACAAATTCTGGCAAATCAGCCAGGAGTCATCTACTTGGTTCCAGTGGCAGACTGGATAGCAGACTGGTCCAGAAGTCCAGCATGCTCAAGATTTCTCCAGAGGACATCCCAATGTTCCTCAAAGCCTGAGCTTCCTTGTACCCAGTGATGACTCAGTAAAATATGCTCATGGTAAAATCTGGGGAGGAGGATTAGCTGTCACTGGATAACTGACAATTTTAAATAAGCCCACTGCGGTGTAGTAAATTACCTGGTATGGCTTTTCTAGCCATAAGTCTTTGTAAACTCCATGGTGGAATCTGCCATGAGCAACTCAGGAGCTCCTGATTGTTAAAGTTACCCATCTGGGTATTTCTGTTGAGAGTGGCACAAAGCAATGTTCTGGGAAGTTTGCTCTCTTTCAGGTGCTTAGAATTCTGATGTTATGATTGGTTAGTTTGGTCACTCTGCCAGGCTCAAAAGGAGCCCTCCTAGAGGCAGAAGAAGTCTCTCTGACTGCTGGCTGAGGAAGGCGTGCTGCTGAGAGAAACATGCTCTTGAGAGACACACGCTGCTGAGAAAGAGATACCAAGAGACACATGCTGCTGGAAGAGAGACTGAGGCTGAGACTGAGGCTGAGAGAGACTGAACGTTGTTCCTGAACTTGAATTGTAGCCTGGTGCTTCCCTAATAAACCCCATGATCTATGAGTTCTGTGTGACCACTGCAGCGAATTATCGAACCCAGCAGAAAGGTGGTGGGTGCTGTGGGAGGAAAGGTTGGTGTCAGGGTTGGAGGGAGGCGACATGTCTGGCCTCGCAGGGATAGGCCTTGGGCTACTGATGGTGATTCTGTCTTCCTCTTGTGGGATTAGAGGAGGTCAGGAGATGTGGCCTCCCTGCCCCTTTGGTACCCACCTTGCAAGCTTTAAAAATTCCAAGTGTTTTTCAAGAAGCAGAATTACTGACTGCTGAAACTACTCTTTACAGACTTCAGTCAGTGGGTAACTCTTACGTAAGTTTTGATAGGAAATGGTAAATGTGCAGGAAATTCCCAAATGTAGCCCTTTAGGATGTAAAGAATTGGTCATATTTTTGTTCAGACACTATGAAGAAAAAGAAAATGACTTTCTTTTGTAATACAGCCTGGCTCCAGTACAAGCTAGAAAGTGGGCAAAAGTGCCAGCTTACTGGATCTTTAAGATATAATGTTATTTTGCAATTAGACTTGTTTTGTATTGTTGCTTTGATGTTGTTAGGTGCCATCAAGTGGGCTCTGACTCATAGCAACCCTATGTACAACAGAACAAAACAATGCCTGACTGTGCACCATCCTCACAATCCTTGCTATACTGGAGCCCATCAGTGCAGCCACTATGTCAATCCGTATCATTGAGGGTCTTCCCTTTTTTCTCTGACCCTCCACTTTACCAAGGATGATATCCTTCTCCAGGAATTAGTCCCTATCAGACAATATTTCACAGCTATTTATAACATTTTCCAGTAATATATCAGTGTTTCACTGCTATTCATAAGGTTTTCATTGGCCAATTTTTTCAGAAGTAGATGGCCCCATCCTTCTTCCTACTTTGTCTCAGTATGGAATTCCACTGAAACCTGTCTGTCCACTATGGGTGACCCTGCAGGTGTCTGATATACTGGGGCATAGCCTCCAGCCTCACAGCAACACACAAGCCACCATAGTACAACAAACTGACAAACAAGTGGTGGTGTTTTGTACTAAGGAAGAAAAATGGGTTGAGAAAATATGTGGAAGCTTTCATGACTTTGTTTAGAATTAAGAACTTATAAAAGCAGTGTAAAGTCTGGGAAGAGGTAACCATGGGGAGGAAGTGGGAGGGGAACTGTTGCATTGTGGTAAACTGTGGTCAATGACATGAGACAAAGTATATGTGAACTGCTGTATGGAAAGTCAACTTGCTCTGTAAATCTTCACCCCCCCCCCCCAAAAAAAAAGCAGTGTAAAGTGATGGTTCAGCAGGGAGTGGACAGATTGTGACTGCCCATCCTTCTCGCAGGCCCTGAGAATGATTTCCTGGGTCTGACATCCCCTCCTCCATATCCTCCTCAGCCTTTCCTAGATCCTGAGCCCACAGACCCGCACCCTGGACCAGGCCCTTCCACCCTTTGTTTAGAATCCCCTCTACACAAAGGAGCAGAATGGCCTATGTGCACCCTGATTCGACCCCAGAACAACTCAGTTCTGAAAGGGCATGTTTGGGAGGTGAGGAAGGGCCCAAATGCTCTGGGCTTTTTCCTCTCCACCAGAGGCCAGTGAGTGACGGAGGGATGGTCTGGATTCATACCTCTTTTTTCTACCTTTATAACTGGAAAAATAATCTCTCAAGTTACCAGGAGGACCTAAAGATGATGCGTGATTTGTTTTCTTCAATTTTTCACACTCATGCCCCAACCTGAGGAGACTGCCAGGTGCTGTGTGACATTCTTCTAACACCAGAGGAAAGACGCATGGTGTTTAAAAAAGACCAGATAGGCGCCATGAATCTCATACCACAAACCTGAGCAGCGCTGAGGGCTTTCCTGCCCAGGAAACCCAAATGTGGCTTGGAGGACATGCAAGTCTTTCTCATTATTGACAGTGCCTACTAGAAGGCCTGAAAAAGAGAATTCTAAAACAAAACAAAAAAACTAAAGTATATGATGTGAGACTAAATTAGATGAAGGCCCTTCAGGGTTCCTTTAGAGGATTTTTTTACTTCTTTTAGACAGTTTACAGATCATGACCCAAAGAGCCCTGAAAATGCTCTCATGGTTAACATGAATCTCATTGAGAAGAATGCCCAGATATTAGAAAGAAACTACAGAAGGTGGATGGAGGAGTGGGCATGAGAATTTCTCAGTTAGTGGAAATTGCCATTAAAGTATACAGCAACCAAGATAAAGAGGCAGAACATAAGGAACAAAGGATAAGAAAGAGGCAGGCAACCCTCCTTGTTGTAGTACAATACAGGCCAAAGAAGAAAACGGCCTACTCTTACAGGGCAAAGAGATAAATTGAGGCTTCTATTGGGGAGAGATCAGAGTGACAGGTACAGGGAAAAGGGATGTTAGATGAGGGAGTGCCCAAAGTTCAGAGAAGAAAAGGAAAAATTCCAATAGGCCACCCAATATCCCATGGTCACTACCCATTGAGGAAAGAGTCCAGAGGCTTTCTCTCCAACAGAGCCTCTTGTTAGAGTATACTGTTGTTGTTGTTAGGTGCCATCAAATTGTCTCCAACTCATAGCGACCCTATGAACAGCAGAACAAAACACCACCCAGTCCTGTGCCAGCTACATGATCCTTGCTATTCTTGAGCCCATCGCCACTGTGTCAATCCACTCTGTCGACCCTCCACCTTACCAAGCATGACATCCTTCTCTAGAGAATGGTCCCTTCTAACAACATGACCAAAGTAGGTAAGACAAAGTCTAGCCATTCTCACTTCCAAGGGGCATTCTGGCTGCACTTCTTCCAGGACAGATTTGTTAGGTCTTTTAGCAGTCCATGGTACTTTCAGCATTCTTTGCCAATGTTAGGCCAAAGCAAACCCAAGCCACCAACATTTCAGTTAGCAGCTTCCTTCGGGTGTCAAGCCCTGATGAGACAGCCTGATAAGACAACCGAAGTGACAAAACCCGCCCAGACTGGAAAGTCCCATGCAGTGGCAAGCTTCCTCTTGTGAAGCCCCCTCATGCTAATTAAGTGCAGACCCATACTAACAGCTAATTGGACCCCACCATTTCCTTAGTGTCCCCACTTAGGTCCTCCACAAGACTATAAACCCTCCCCTCCCCAGCCAGGCGGTGCAACTTCCCGGGCCCCTCTCAGGGACCCATGAACCTCGCCCGGGCCCCTCTCGGGGGCCCGTAAACCTCCCCCGGAAACTCAGAATAAAAACTTCTCTTTAACCTCGCTTTTGTGCATCCTCTTCTCCTCACTGTGGCCTTACAGCCAGCACTACAACTCAAAAGCATCAGTTCTTCTTCAGTTTTCCTTATTCATTGTCCAGCTCTCACACGCATATGAGGTGATTGAAAATACCATGACTTGTGTCAGGTGCTCCTTAGTCCTCAAGGAGACATCTTTGCTCTTCAGCACTTGAAAGAGGTTCTTTGCAGCCAACTTGCCCAATGCTATACGTTATCTGAAGTCCTGATTGCTGCTTTGATTTGCATCGATTGCAGAACCAAGCAATGTGAAGTCTCTGACAACTTCAATCTTTTCTCCATTTATCATGATGCTGCTTATAGGTCCAGTTGTGAGGATTTCTGTTTTCTTTATATTGAGGTGTAATCCATATTGCAGGTTGTATTCTTCAATCTTAATCAGAAAGTACTTCAAGTCATTCTCACTTTCAGCAAACAAAGTTGTGTCATCAGTGTATTGCAGGTTATAATGAATCTTCCTCCAATCCTGATGCCACGTTCTTCTTCATATACTCCAACTTACCGGATTATTTGCTCCGCACATAGATTGAATAAGTATGGTGAAAGGATACAACCATCACATGCTCCCTTCTTGATTTTAAACCATGCAGTGTTTCCTTGTTCTGTTCAAACGATAGCCTCCTGGTCTATGCACAGGTTCCTCATGAATACAATTAAGTGTTCCTATTCTTCTCAATGTTATCCATAATTTGTTATGATCCACACAATCAAATGTTTTGCGTAGTCTATAAAACACAAGTAAACATCTATCTGGTATTATTTGCTTTCAGCCAAGATCCATCTGACATCAGCAATGATAACCCTCATTTCATGTCCTCTTCTGAATCCAGCTTGCACTTTTGGAAGTTCTCTGTCAATATACTGCTGCAACCGTTTTTGAATTATCTTCAGTAAGATTTTACTTGCATGCAATATTAACGATATTGTTTGATGATTTCCACATTCTGTGGGATCACCTTTCTTTGGAATGAGTATAAATATGGATCTCTTCCAGTCGGTTGGCCAGGTAGCTGTCTTCCAAATCTCTTGGTATAACCGAGTGAGTGCCTCCAGCGGGACATCCATTTATTGAAACATCTCAGTGGGTATTCTGTCAATTCCTGGAGCCTTGTTCTTCCCCAATTCCTTCAGTGCAGCTTCAACTTCTTC
>NW_006921822.1:1925590-1928991 GCF_000298275.1 Orycteropus afer afer
GTCTTTTCTTTCTTTCTCGTCTTTTTAATGACCTCTTGCTTTCTTCATGGATGATGTTCTTGATGTCATCCCACAATTCTTCTGGTTTTTGGTCATTCCTGCCCCCAGAGGCAGGAAAAGGAGAGAACACTGGGGACAACAAAAGAGGCAGGATCCAGGTAAGGGGTGGCAGAAGGACCCACCCTCAGAGGCAGGAAAGGAAGGGAACACCAGGGACAACAAAAGCAGCAGGATATCCAGGTAAGGGGCAGCAGACAGGACCCACTCCCAGAGGCAGGAAAGGGAGAGAATGCCAGAGATGACAAAGGGGAAGGATCCAAGTAAGGGGAGGGCAGAGAAGTTTTCAATAGCTAAAGGAGACAAACTTGTCTCTCAGTTTGTCATACTGCAGTGGCTTGCACATTCCTGGAAGGCTTGAGGCTGTGCCACTGGTGTTTCAAAGGACAGCAGGGTTGCTCATGGTGCACAGGTTTCAATACAGCTTATAGACTGAGATAGAGTAGGAAGAAGGAAGAGGCCAACACTTCTGAAATAATTGGCCAGGGAAAACCTTATAAATAGCAGAGAAACACTGGGCATTACTGCCCAGCCATTACTGGGCAGCTTTATGAATAGCTTAGAAACATTGTCCAATACAGTGCAGGAAGATGAGCCCCTTAGGTCAGAAGGCACTCAAAATAACTGGGAAAGAGCTGCCTGATCAGAGTAGAACCAACCTTAATGATATGGATAAAGTAAAGTTGTTGGGACTTCCATTTGCTGAAGTGGCACAACTCAAATTAAGGAGAAACAGCTACAAACATCCATTAGTAATTGGAACATGGAATAGATGAAGTATGAATCTAGGAAAATTGCAAGTTGTCAAAAATGAAATGGAACACATAAAGATTGATATCCTAGGCACTGTTGTTGTTGCTGTTATGTGCCGTTGAGTTGGACCCAACTCACAGTGACACTTCCTTGGGTTTCTGAGGCAGTATCACTACAGAAGTAGTTTGCCCCATCTTCCTTCTGAGGAGTGGCTGGTGGGCTTCAACTGCCAGTAAGCTGAAACGAACTGTTTTTGGCCAGTCTGGATCAGATAACCATATGATTTACTATGCTGTGAATGACAATTTGAAGAGGAATGGCGTGGCATTCATCATCACGGAAGATGTTTCAAGATCTGTCCTGAAGTACAATGCTGTCAGTGATAGGATAATATCCATACACCTACAAGGAAGACCAGTTAATACTACTATTAGGCAAATTGAAGCACCAACCACCAAAGCCAAAGATGAAGAAATTGAAGATTTTTATCAACTTCTGCAGTCTGAAATTGACTGAACATGCAATGAAGATTATCATTGGTGACTGGAATACAAAAGTTGGAAACAAAAAAGAATCACCAGTAGTTGGAAAATTTGACCTTGGTGACAGAAATCATGCCGGAGATCGCATGATAGAATTTTGCAAGACCAATGACTTATTCATTGCAAATACCTTTTTTCAACAATATAAACAGTGGCTACACATGTGGACTTTGCCAGATGGAGTACACTGGAATCAGATTTACTACACCTGTGATAAGAGGTGATGGAAAAGCTCAGCATCTTCAGCCAAAACAAGGCCAAGAGCTGATTGTGGAACAGACCATCAACTGCTCAGATGCAAGTTCAAGTTGAAGTTGAAGACAATTAAAACAAGTCCATGAAAGCGAAAATATAACCTTGAATATGTCCCTCCTGAATTTAGAGAACATCTAAAGAACAGATTTGATGCATTTGTTATAGTATAAGTTTAAGAAAAACCCACTCAGTTCCTGGTTGACAAAGGGACAACCCATTCAGTTCTAACCCAAAAAGAAGCCCCATTAACCAAAAGAACTGTGCCAGTAATTGGAGTCTCAGGTAAAGGAAGTAACCAGCCATTTATGCACCCCCTCACATGCTCAGTTGATGGGAAAACCCTGATTTTCCTATATATGCCTGACTGCCCTATCCCACTATTATGATGAAACTTGCTGTATAAATTTTGAGCTCAGATAAACTTTTAGGATGGCACCATGTACATGGAGGTGCCCCAGGACACAACATGAAGGCTGCAAATGGCTCTTTTAACAAAAAGGACCAAGCAATTGGTCCAATTCCATTCTATCTCAAGGAATAACAGACTCACTAAGTCAAAGATGCTGCAGTACCCTGGGTCTGAGCAAACAAGACCCTGAAAAGGGCAAAAAACATTACCTCAATTGTGATGGAGCTCCTTCCCAGCATTGAGCCCCCATGCCTGAGACAATACCCTATCAGGCATGAGGCCTGAACAGCACTCACAGAAATCATTGACAACTTTTCCAAGAGAGATTGATCCAACCCTGGCAATCGCAGTTCAACACCCACATTCCACAACTGGGAAGAAAACAAAAAGGAATATGGAGTACTTGTTTGTCTAGGACCTATGGTCAATCAACCAGGTAACAGTTACAGGACATCCAGTGGTTCCTAACCCTGTTACACTCAGCTCTATACTCTGTCTCCTATTTTTCCTTGGTCCACAGTCTTGGATTAGGATACCTTCTTTTGTAAGGAGCTCTGTCGCATAATGGGTAAGGCATTTGATGCTAACCAGAAGGTTAGTGGTTCAAACCCACCAGCTGCTCTACAGGAGGAAGATGAGGTAATCTACCTCCATATCGTGGTACAGTGGTTAAAAGGTTCGCAGTTTGAACCCACCAGCCCCTCTGCAGGATAAAGAAGAGGTAGTCTGCTTCCATAAAGATTTACAGCCTTGACCAACAACAACAAGTCCTGGCCCAGACAGTTTCACCCGAGAATTTTCCAAAACATTCAGAGAAGAACTTACATCAATCCTACTCAAACTATTCCAAAACATACAAAAGGATGGAATCCTCCCTAACTCATTTTATGAAGCAAGCATAACCTTAATATCAAAACCAGGCAAAGACATCACTCAAAAGGAAAACAGACCAATATCCCTCATAAATATAGATGCAAAAATCTTCAACAAAATCCTAGCCAATAGGCTCCAAAAAAATATCAAGGAAATCATTCATCGTGACCAAGTGGGGTACATATCAGGTATGCAAGGATGGTTCAACATTAGAAAAACAATCAATGTCATCCATCACATAAATAAAACAAAGAAAAGAACCACACGATCATATCAATAGATGTAGAAAAGGCATTTGATAATATCTAACACCCATTCCTGATCAAAACCTCTCAGCAAAATAGGAATAGAAGGGACACTCCTCAACATAATAAAGGGCAACTATGGTCACTATGAGTCAGGGCTGACTCGACGGTACATAACAACAACAACAACATGCAAAACCAACAGCCAACATTATTCTCAATGGAGAGAGACTGAAACCATTCCTCTTGAGAACAGGAACCAGACAA
>NW_006921822.1:1930346-1932006 GCF_000298275.1 Orycteropus afer afer
GTGGTACTGCCTTGGAAACCCAAGGAGGGGTCACTATGAGTCGGGTCCAACTCGACGGCACATAATAACAACAACAAAATATGGCATAAATGGACTATGAAGCATAACCCAAAATGTACAAACAACAGAAGAGAAACTAGATGAATGGGACCTTCTAAAAATTAAATTTTTATGTGCTTCCAAAGACTTCTCCAAAAGTGTCAAAAAAGAACCTACAGATCAGGAAAATATATTTGGCAATGATATATCTGACAAGAGACTTATCTCTGGAATATATAGAAAATTCCAACACCTCAATAACAAAAAGACAAACAATCCCATTAAAAAATGGGCAGAAGACATGAATAGACACTTCACCAAACATAATATTCAGGCAGCCAGCAAACATATGAAGAAATGCTCATGATCATTAGCCATTAGAGAGATGCAAACAAAACAACAATGAGATACCATCTTGCCCCAGCACTAGTAGCAAAGTTCAATAAGACAGAAAATAACAAATGCTGTCAAGGATGTGGAGAGATTGGGACTCTCATACACTGCTGGTGGGGCTATAAAATGGTACAACCACTGTGGAAAGCAGTCTGGTAATTCCTTAAAAAGTTGGAATTAGAATTACCATTTGACCCAGCCATTCCATTACTAGGTATATATCCTAAAGAAGTGAGAGCCATGACAAGAACAGACACATGCACACCCATGTTCATTGCAGTACTATTTACAATAGCCAAAAGATGGAAACAACCTAGGTGTTGTTCCATCAACTGAGGAATGGATAACCAAACTATGGTACATACACTCAATGGAATACTATGTAACCCTAAAGAATAACCTAGAATCTGCAAAACACTGCACAATGTGGATGAACTTGAAGGACATTATGCTGAATGAAATAAGTCAATCACAGAAGGACAAATATTGTATTAGTCCATTATTGTAAAAGTCAAGGAAAGGAAGGAAATTTGGAAGGAATCTATGGAAGGAAACTTTCTTCGTTGGTTACCAGGGATGGGAGGGGAGGGGAGGGAACACTTAGATAGGTATAGATAAGTATTGATTTGGGTGAAGAGAAGGGCAATGTACCAAATGTGAGTGATCAACATGGTGGCACTGAGGAAAAGGAAGACAGAGAGAGGTACATGGGAGGTACAGACAACAAAGATGAACCCTTTTGCACATATAGTACTGCATTGTCAGTGAAGGCAAACATGGGTATATGGGTGGATAGATGGGTGGACAGGATGAACTATTAGGTATATCTATGAAGCGGGTAGTTTACTCGAGACTATGTATAGGGTTGGCAGACAATGGTCCTATAAGTGTATTTGTATGATCTGTAAGAATTCCCAGGTGTATAGCAGAGCTGACAAGGGACAAGGTTGTAGTCACTTCTTGGCCACAGCCAGCTAGCCAGAGGGAGTGAGTAGTTGAACCTGTGGGCTCGGGACCATAGTTGCAGGCAACATCAAGCTCAATTGGCATAACATACTACACAAAACATTGCTCTACCTCCTATTTTGGCGAGTAGCGACTAGGATCTTAAAAGCTTGCAAGCAGCCATCTAGATGCAACGATGGGTCTCTCCTCATCCAGAACAAAGAAGAATGAAGAAAACCAAAGATTCATGGAAATAATTAGTCCTAGCAACTGGTACACCATG
>NW_006921822.1:1932589-1936375 GCF_000298275.1 Orycteropus afer afer
AAAGACTTACAGCCTTGGAAACTCTATGGGATAATTCTACTCTGTCTTATAGGGTCACTGAGTCAGAATTGACTCCATGGCAGTGGGTTTGGTTTGCTTTGTAATACACTCAGTTAGAGCTGTCATTATTACTCAATTACAATGATGCTTCAAATCATGTGGTTTCATCTGCAGGTGCTATTGTAATTTAAAGGTGTAAGTTTTATTTTGCTAGTTGTTTAGGTCACTACATCACCACTGCATTACAATTTACAAATAACAGTAGTACAAAAAATATTACTAAGGATTCTGTATGATCTGCACAGGATGAGGTCCATGGGGTGGGGGTACGTGGGGGCATAATGTGTGTGTGACACTGTGAGTTACAGCACTGGGTGCTGGAAGTGTAAGAGCCACTGAAAGAAAGTAAGAGGCAGAAGCTTAAAGTAAATTGTTTTTATTCTCAAAAGTGAAAGCTACAGAGCCTGAGCCCAGCAGAGATTCTATTTTGCCATTTTAATAGAAGCCAGGAATTATAGCTCAGCACCAAATTAAGTCACCTTTGTACTTCCCTATGTATTTTCCTGTGCATTGTCTCCAGACTGTTTTCCTACGGAGGCTATAAAAGCTTATTAAAGTAAAGATAAAAGGCCTGTGCTGGCCAGAGCAGCAAGGCTGGGAGAGCCAGAAAGCACTGTCTACCCAGCACTAGGCCTGAGCAAGAGGCTCCATGGGGAAGAGTGTGGATGGCAAGCAGGATGGGAACCAAGAATGAGGGTGGGGGGCTAAGGAATGGAAAGGTTCTTCTCCATCTCTTCTAGGATATCTTAAATCAGGTTCCTTAAAAAGAGGTTGCTAGGAGACAGACACACTTTGGAAGAGGGGTCTGAAAAAGGAACAAGTGCAAAGGCCTCCCAACATCTATCTGTATACCTGTAGATGCCACAAACTTTTATTGCCTTTACAGCAATAGTAAAAATTCCTATCTAAACACAATTTAGAACAATGAGTACTTGCTATGAGATGGACACTGTTTATGTGTGTAATTTTTTTCACTCATTTAATTCTTACAACAATCCTATGAGGTCCGTTCTAACATTATTTCCATTTTACAGATGAGAAAACAGGCACAGAGAGGTTATCAAAACATAACTCAAAGTTAAATCCTTTGGAAACTATACTAAGATCTTATTTACTCTTTACACATTCTAGTATTTCTGGGCTCTCAGTTCTATTCCTTTGGTCTATACCAGTACCAGGCTGTTTTGATTACTGTAGTGGCATAAACCAAAAAAAAAAAAACCAAAAAAAAAAAAACCAAACTCACTGATGCCGAGTCAGATCCGACTCATAGCGACCCCTCCTTGGGTTTCCGAAGTGGTATCACTACAGAAGTAGATCGCCCAATCTTCCTTCCGAGGAGTGGTGGTTTTAACCACCAGCCTTCTGGTTAGCAGTCAAATGCCTTAGGCACTATGCCACCACAACTTCTTATAGTGATATGAGATATTTTAAAATCAGGAAGCATGAGTCCTCCTACTTTGTTCTTTTCTTTCAAGATTGCTTTAACTATTCCAGGCAATTTCATATAAAGTTGAGGACTGGCTTTTCCATTTCTGTAAAGAACACTGTTGGAATTTTGATTGTGAGCACGTTGAATCTACAGATTGCTTTGGGGAGTACTGACATCTTTAACAGTATTAAATGTTCCAGTCCATGAACATGGAACATCTTTCCATTTATTTAATTCTTCTTTAATCTCTTTCAGCAGTGGTTTATAATTTTCATTTTATAAGTCCTTCACATATTTAGATAAATTTATTCCTATGTATTTTATTCCCTTCATTGCTATTGTAAGTTGAATTGTTTCCCTAATTTCTCTTTCAGATTTCTCATTGCTGGTGCATATAAGGCCAACTGCATTTTGTTTATTGACCTTGTACCCTGCAACTTTGCTAAATTCCTCTATTAGTTCTAGAAGCTTACTTACAGACTCTTAGATCTACTATATAGAATCATATCATCCACAAATAAAAATAATTTTATTTCTTCTTTTCAAATGTGGATACCTTTTATTTCTTTCTTTTGTCTTACGGCTCTGGCTAGTACTTCTAACATAATATTGAACAGTAGTGGTGAGAGCAGGCACTCTTGTTTTGTTCCCAACTTCAAGGGGAAAGTTCTCTCCATTAGGTATAATGTTGACTGTTGGCTTTTCATATATGCCTTGAATCATACTGAAGAATTTCTCTTCTATTCCAATCTTCTTTAGGGTTTTCATCAAGGAAGGATGTTGGATTTTATCAAATGCTTTTTCTGCATCTAAAGAGATGATCATGTGTTTCTTTTCCTTTGTTCTGCTGATGTGATGTTGATCGATTTTCTTCTGTTGAACCATTTTTGCATTCCTAGAATAAATCCCACTTGGTTACAGTGTATGACTCTTTTAATATGCTGTTAGATTCTTTCTGTTCACTAGTATTTTGTTGAGGATATTTGCATCTATATTCATAAGAGATATTGGCCTGTAGTTTTCTTTTCTTGTGGTGTTTCTGTCTGTTTTACTTCACAGAATGAATTAGGGAGTATTCCTTCCTTCTCTGTCTTTTGGAAGAATTTAAACAGTATTGGTGTCAATTCTTCTCTAAATGTTTTCACCCATTCTATAAAATGTGGGTATTGAGGCAGTGGTGAATATTCTAGTATAGCCTTGTAGAGTCTGGAACAAGACAGGGTTAGAATCCCAATTCTGCTACTTGCTAACTAAATGATCACAGAATGCAAATAATAATAGTATTTATTCTAGAGGATGATTATGAGGTTTAATTAGTTAACACATGCAAAGTCCTTAGAACAATGCTTGTAACATGGTAAGTGCTCAATAAAAATTGGTTACTAAAGGTCCATATTAGATTACAAGCAGCAAATGAGAGTGGATACCACTGAGCAGCGAAAGCCAACAATCTTAACAGCAAAAGGGAAACATAAAAACATATACAAATAAACAAGTTCATAAATGGAAATGGGCTTCATGGGAGTTGAGGGTAATAAAAGAGGAATATATATGACATACATGATCCTCTAGTCCTGAGATAAAAACTGTATGTTCACAACCAGGTTAAGAGTGAAGGAATGGACCCAAGATAATGTCTGTAACATTTAAGATAACTATCAAATTGATAGGAGCTCTAGTGGTGTAGTCCCTAAGGCATCTGACTGCTAAGCAGAAGGCTGGCAGTTCAAACCCACCAGCAACTCCTCGGAAGGAAGACTGGGCAATCTACTTCCATAGAGATAAAAGAAAAAAAAAAAAACCTCACTGCTGTTGAGTTGGATCCAACTCATAGTGACCACTCTTTGGGTATCTGAGGTGGTATCACTATGGAAGTAGATTGCCTAACCTTCCTTCTGAGGAGTGGCTAGTGGGTTTGAACCATCAGCCTTCTAGTTAGCAGTCAAAATGACTGCTCAGAAACCCAAGGAGGGGTCACTATGAGTCGGATGCAACTTGACTGCAGTGATCAAATTGATGAATGAGGATGTCACTCACATTTCTTCTGTAAAAGATCATTGATAGTTAGCTTAATTACAATCCTATAATTTAACAATCAACTTTTTAAAATGTTGATTGGACATTAATCCTATCAAATATAATTTTATTTTTATTTTATTTTGATTTGGGTGAAGATTTACAGAGCAAATTCACTTTCCATACAGCAGTTCACATATACTTTGTCGCATGTCATTGACCACAGTTTACCACAATGCAACAGCTCCCCTCTCACTTCCTCCCCATAGTTACCTCTT